>NC_063341.1:32966915-32990980 GCF_021869965.1 Rhincodon typus | reverse complement strand
TCCTGTCCACCTATCTTCTCCTCTATCCGCCTCCCCCTCTCTCCCTATTTATTTCAGAACCCCCTTCCCCTCCCCCATTTCTGAAGAAGGGTCTAGGCCCGAAACGTCAGCCTTCGTGCTCCTATGATGCCGCTTGGCCTGCTGCGTTCATCCAGCTCTACGCCTTGTTGTCTCAGATTCTCCAGCATCTGCAGTTCCAACTATTCCTGTGCAATTTGTGTGTTTTTATTCCCTGGAGCTCAAAAATCTGGGGTGCCCTGAAGTTAGTTTGCATTTTGGGAATGTTTGGTGATTTAAAAGTGTGATATGTGCCGTGCGTGAGCCAGTAGGGAACATGTATGGTTAATGTAACATCCATTTAAGAAACTATCAATGGTTGCGCATAATGGAAATCTGCGACGAAATGTTGCTTTAAAAGGTTGGTTCATAAAGCTTGATAAAAAAATTCACCTTTCAGAATTGGCTCGGTGTTTGGATTTGGGTAAATTTTAATTCCAGAAATTACCACTTTTGGAATTTCACTTTCTGGGCAGGGTGAACTTCAAATACCGTTCTAATACAAGTGAATCTTTAATTCCGGATGATAAGATTTACTCATTGTAAAGGTACTTTGGTGTGAGAGAATGCAAACAAAAATAGGAAATTTGGAACCTTAGAAATACAATTCTCCTTGAACAAAATTCTGATGGCATATTCTAAAATCTGAGAAAGCTGATCAAGGAATTAGGAAAGGAGAATTTAACAAAGGAGGTGGACTTTTTCCTAAAGCATAACATTTATTTTGCAGGAGCAGCAGCGACAGATGACACAATTACGTGCAAGCGTTTACTCCCCTCTCCCCCTTTTTCCACAGTAGAATACTAATTAACCCATTCTGCTTGATGTGGAATGGATGGATACTTGCTTAGAAATTTTGAATCCACGTATGATGTTATTTTACTGCTACTGGGTGAAGTGATCTGTAAATAGAACTGGAGGATAAAAAATAACAAACACAAATTAAGAAAAATACCTAATTGGGTTATGAGCAAGGAAATGTTAGGAAGCTAGCAGCAGTTGTTACAGGAAACACACAAAGACAAGGAGCTGATGGGTCACAAAAGAAAAGGGAAGTGTGTTCCGTGTGCAATAAAAACAGGCATTTCGCCAAGAACCGTCCCAATAAGAAATGTGAGAACTCTTGGTTCTGACATGAAGGCATGCAGGGACAAGAATATAAACAGATGCAGAGGAAACCTCAGCTGGTTGCCAATGGCAACAACAGTGCGCAGACTATCATACAACTCACAGCAGCAGAGTTGCAGAAACTAATCATGGACAAGTGACGGATAGTGACCCTCGGTCAAAGGAAAGGGAATAGCCAGGTGTATATAAACGTGATGTTAGGGGGCCAGCAGTGCAGTATGTTAATAGACACTGGAGGCTCCATCTTTGCTATATATTTGGATTTACCATTAGAAAGTAAAATCTTAAAAATACATGGAGCGAGCTGTGGGACTCAACCAGCCACTCTCAGCCAACTGATTGAAATAAAAACTGCTGATTGTGTAATTAATGCACATATTTGTGTGTGCAAAAATGCTGAAGGGTGTGTACTGGGGATAGATTTATTGAAATAATTTGGAGCCATAATTGATGTGCGAGAAGCCAAAATTAAATGGCCTCACCAGTTTAAACTTAGAAAGTCAAGGATTGCATGCCTCCTTAAAAGTATCTGTGCTGCCACAATAGAGTGGGAATAGAATCCCGAGAACGCCTATCGCAAGTTGGCAATGATGTGCCCCAAATTATGGGCAACCAACAAAACCAACTGTGGCAGACTTGACATAAAACCAATTGAAACACGTGGGGGAAGTACACCCACCTAAAAGACAGTACCCCATCAGACCTGAAGTCATTTAGGAAGTTAAAGAGATTGTGAAAGATTTGGAGAAACAAGGAATAATAAAAGAAACCTGTTCCACCACTAACTCCCCAATTTGGCCAGTGAAAAAAAATCCGACAGATCATACAGCCTGACAATTGACTAAACCAGTCTAAACAAATATGCAGATAACAGGATGCCTATTGTGACTGATCCCAACACTATAATAAACAACATAGGGTCAGAAGCCACGATCTTTATGGTCCTAGACATAGCAAATGTGAATATAGGCCCCAAACACCAGTATAAATTTGCCTTTACCGCAGGCAACAGACAGTGCACCTGGACAAAACTTCCACAAGGGTTTCACATTAGCCCTGCTATATTCCACTAGGCATTGGCAGATGTAATTGCAAAAGTTCCCAAAACAGAATGTGTAATATTATAATACATAGATGACATTTCTTTTTATTCATTCATGGGATGACGGCGTCGCTGGGAATTTATTGCCCATCCCTAATTGCCCAGAGGGCAGTTCAGAGTCAACCACATTGCTGTGGGTTTGGAGTCACATGTAGGCCAGACCAGGTAAGGATGGCAGTTTCCTTCCCTAAAGGACATTAGTGAACCAGATGGGTTTTTTCAACAGTTGACAATGGATTCACAGATTAGATTTTTAATTCCAGATATTTATTGAATTCAAATTCCACCATCTGCCATGGCAGGATTCGAACCAGGTCCCCAGAATGTTGTCTCGTCTCTGGATTAACAGCCCAGCGATAATACCACTAGGCCATCGCCTCCCCTACTACTACTGAACCTCTCCTACTGAAGAAAACACTATAGGACAGCACTGCAAGTATTAAAAACTGTCAAAACTTCTGGATTAAAAATAAACCCAAAGTAATATTAATAGGTAACAGGAGTGCACTTGTTAATGAAAATAGAATTGGTAAATTAAGACATCCTACTCAGCTGAAGATATATAGCCATTAATAGTACGACAGTCCAGCCTGCTAGTCTGCTATTCTCCCGCTCTCATCTCTCCCTTATGCAGGTTTTAAAGGGTCTTCAACGAATAGAGCCTACATGCAACAGGAACAGGATCCTCAACCCAGGACGGCAGCCAGAATAGATTAAATTGCGTGTAAATATGTTACGTGATTGCACAGTGACTGTAATAAAGTATATTGTTGATATTAGCATAAGCATGAAAACACTAATCCTCTGTGGGCTCCTTCCAATTTTGATCCCATTAGAGGCTGACAGGCACATTCAAAGAGCAGTATCCCTCTGAGACCTATTCCTTTTAATGTATCTGAAGTGGTTGAATGGATCACTTGCCTGAACAAATCCTTAAAGACTGGAGTTTTGCGACTGGTAAACCTTCTACGAAGAATGGGATACATTGGGTGGACAGGAGTAGTACCCAAGATAAGCACGAATCAGCAGGGTACAGCTTTTCTGCTTTTAAAAGTTGGTACCAACTCCAATTCAATACCTCCCATATACCACTATTTGTTACCATTACCAACACATCAAGGGTAGAAAAACAGTTACCTCTATTTGTTTTGTTGGATCTAAGAAAAGGGGGTGGTCTGCAGGTCAGAGTAGCTGCACTCAGTATTTTAATGTCACTTTGCTTACATCTAAATTTAATTTTACTAACCTCACGTCAGCCAGAACCTTTAATTACATCTGGCGTTCTGACTATTTAACTAAGTTTATCCCAAACAACAGCACCTAGTTTGTGTGTGGGCACAAAGCTTACACCTGGCTATCACCATCTTGGACAGGGTCACGTTACACAAGTTACGTGGTGCCATTTGTACACCATATGTCATCCCTCCTGGAGGGATCAGTCAGACAGCACAAATGTGCCATTACAGAAATGGAAAGGTTCTTTGCCATCTTGTTACCCTGGTACGGTGTATCAAGCTAACTAGGGAATCTATCAATATAGCAGCTTTCCTTGAACAGGTAGCAAATGATACTTCTCAGGCCCTTGTTAAGATTAATGCAGAGATGGTTGCCATCCAACCCACAGCATTACAGAATAGGATGGCCCTTGACTGCCTACTAGCAGAAAAAGGAGGTACGTGTGCATTCATTGGCAAGAAGTGCTGCATGTACATCCCAGACAATTCTGAGGAAATTACTGATTTGGCTGATCACATTCCTAATGATCAAACTCAAACAAGGCCCACCTTCAACCCTTCGGAGTTAGGCAGCAGGATGGCTGGGATCCCTGGGGACATCCATTGTCCCAGGAACAGTAATTTTCATTGTCATACTATGCCCATGTTATCTTATTTATTGGTTCCTCAAGTGTCTAATAGCTAAATAATGAAAAAGATGACTGTGGAAGAACCACGGACCAAGGTCACCCTGCTACATAACATTAAGACCGATTACCGGTAGAATGTCGAGAAAATAACCAGCTCAAATGAATGACGAGAAAGGGATTGTGAATGTGCCACTGCCGAAAGAAGACTACACTCATGGGCTCAGACTTTTGCTGATGAGCGTAAAGACATTGGTATGAACTTTTTGTGATTTTGCTGTGGACCTTTCGTTAATAATGTCCCTACGATCATAATCTGGCCAAGGACCAAAGGAGAGAACTGTTGGAGCTGCCTGTTTTTAAGAGATACAAAATGGCTGGAATTTAAAAGCCACAAAATGGCCAGACTTTAAAAAAGCTTGCTTCAGCATAAGTAACAACAATGGGCCTTTTAGAAGGAAATTAGTCTAAGGCAAAAGAAAGCATTATCTGAATGGCAAGATCCCAAAGAATACAAACACAGTGATAAAGAAAGTACAAATCTTCCAAATGTTCTTTTTGAAATGAAACACTGAAGAAATAATGAAATTGTAACTTAAAAACTTTGAAAAAAATCACAACAAGTAATTAATTCCAGTCTCATTAAGGATGTGTTCAGCCATAAAAAACAGCAGCTCAAGTTATTTTGCAGAAATTAGCTGTCTCGTTGAAACTATTTACAATATTAATAAGTTCTAGTCAAAGATTCTTTAAATAATCACAGAAATAGATTTAAAACTTCATAATGAATGCATTAAGGGAAAACATTAAAGAGATGCCTGGCATATCTTGTCTGATTAGCTAAAAAATATTAACAATAGAAAATAATCATAAAAGTTATAATTTTTATTAATATTATGAGTTTTATAAGACAATCAACTTTTTATATAAAAATGGATAATGGAATTTGACAAGAGACAGCCAATGCAATGGACAATAGAATTCAAACTGTCCTTAGAGATAAAGAATGAAGGGCAGGCCGAAAAGAGGACAGCCAGTAACTTTGAAATGCAACACAGAAAGATCCCAAGGTCCAGAGATTATAATAATTGTTAAACATCATAAAAAAACTAAGAGCCTACAGTTGTCTATACTAATGTTCATCATTGATCAGGTGATTTACAGGATTGGTCCCACAGAAGGGGAGGGTACAGCAATTACATTGCGTATGATTACTGTACACAAAATGTATAAAAATACTGCTTTTTAACTGTAAAAATCAGAGTGTGTCATTGATCTCTCTTCTGATCTGTGTTGAAGATTAAGGGGGTAACTGCATCCTCATGTTGAAGCCAGATTCGGGGAAGATCCTTTGGCCATCTCCCTGCACTAACCGGTTTTTGCTTGAATAAAGATCCACTACGTGCCTGCACCGGTCTGCATCCTGAGTCTTTGCCCCCAGTCAGCGGAATCTCGCTCCTACACTTGTTATAACGGCAAGTTAACTTTATAATTCAAGTACAAGGACAACGACATCCCTTTGTTACTGCAGGCTCTCTGTCTTCCTGAGAGTCAACCCAAGGAAAGCGGCACACCCGGACAGTGGCCCCAGCCAAACACTCGGATCCTTTGCGGACCATCTGACAGAGGGATTCGCCGACATCGCCAAAGTCCCCACCTACTTCAAGAAGACCAACATCATCCCGTACCTAAGAAAGCACATGCAACGTTCCTTAATGACTACCACCAGTGGCTCTGACCTCAATAATCATGAAGTGCTTCAAGAGGCTGGTCATGGCCCACATCAACTCTAGTCTCCCGGCCTGCCTCAATCCCCAACAATTTGCCTACCAACGTAACAGGTCCACAACACTTGCCATATCCCTAGCCCTGCACTCATTCCTGGAACCTCTGGACAACAAAGACACCTATCAAACTCCTGCTCATTGAAGACAAAAAGAGGTAGTCAACACCATTATCCCCTCCAGACTGATCACAAAACTCTGTGACCTTGGTCTCGGCTCTGCCCTCTGCAACTAGATCCTCAGCTTTATGACCCACAGAGCATAATCAGTGAACACAAGTAACTGCGTCTCCTCCTCAATAACACTCAACACTGCAGCCTCCACCCAGGATATGTCCTCAGCCCCCTGCTGTACTCCCTGTACACCCACCACTGTGTTGCCAAATTCCGAACAAATGTCATCTATAAGTCCACTGACAATACCACCTCAGTGGGACAGATGTATGATAACGATGAGTCAAAATACAGAAGGAAGATAAATGGTGGCTTGATGCAATGAAAACCACCTCCCTCTCAACATCTGCAAAACTAAAGAACTGATAATTGACTTCAGAAAGAAAGCAGGAGAACACACCCCCATCTACATCAATGGAATTGAGGTGGAGAGGGTGGAGAGCATCAAGTTCTGCAGAGTGACGATAATCAACAACCTGTCCTGGGCTTCCCACACAGATGTGACAGTCAAGAAGGCACAACAACGCCCCTTCTTTCTCAGGCAGCTCAGGAAATTTGACACATCTACAAGGACCCTCACCAACTTCTACAGATGCACCATTGAAAGCATACTGTCCAGGTGAAGAACGGCATGGTGTGGCAACTGCTTTGCCCAGGAACGTAAGAAATTACAAAAATGTGGTGTGCACAGCCCAGATCATCACGGAAGCCAACCTTCCATCCATAGACTCCATTTACATGGCTCGATGCCGCGGAAAGGCTGCCAATATCATCAAAGACCCATCGCACCTCAGTAATGATCTCCTACAACCTCTTCCGTCAGGCAGAAAGCACAGAAGCCTGAACACATGCACGAGCAGGTTCAGCAACAGCTTCTTCCCAACTGTTATTAGACTGATGAATGGGTTCTCTAGCTTCAAACAATGCTGATCTTGCTAGCGTTGATCTCGCCTAGCATACACCTTGTGCAATGTAACCTGTATGCCTCTAAGTCTTTTTGATCTGTATATCCTTGCTTATTATGACCGGTCTGTACTGCTCATAAACAAAGCTTTTCACTGTACTTCGGTACATGGGACAAGTGTTCAACCTCATATTTTCCCACATTATACTCCATTTGTGAATTTAAGATGCACAAGTGAGGCAATTTCTTCTCTCAGAGAGTGGTCAGTCTTTGGCTTTCTCTTCCCCAGAGAGCAGAGGACATTGTATCAAGGGAACTAAAGGTTACAGGGGACAGACAGCTGGCTACAATCAGATCATCAATGAAGCAGATTTATTGAGCTGAATAGCGTCCTCCTGCTCCTGTTTCTTAGGATCTAATTATTTTGACAGTAGACTAATATGAAAATCTAGCATCTGCTGAATACCTGAATCTGCAATTAAAGCAGTTAGCCCATATCTTCAAGAATGCTTGGACACACAAAAATAAACATTTTGTGCCATTTAGAATAATGATTTCCATCCTATTATGATAATTTCAAGTACTTACTTTGCATGCAGAGTTGCACCCCCCAGTTCTTCAGGACTAACATCTTCCCCGGTTGCTGCTTTGACAAGTGGGGGTCCAGCAAGGAATATTGTCCCGATCCTGTCCACCATCACGGTTTCTTCTGCCATTGTTGGGATATACGCGCCACCAGCGGTGCATGAGCCACACACAACTGCTACCTAGAAAACACAACGAAATGCTGACATTTCAGCGCTGAATTCAGTAAATAGCTGAGACAGAAAGTAAATACTTATTTTTTCAAAAGTAAAGGCTTCTTATTTTATTCCCATTTGTTTTCTGCTTTTCTGAATGTTTTGTTCCATAATTTCCAGAAGAAATAGAGGGTGAGATTGGTCTATACCAATAGCAATTTGACAAAGTTTACATTAATATTACAGGAAAGAAAATCAGGTGTAAAAGAGGCTGGAAATTTGTTATTGTCTGTTTTGTGCTACTGTCAAGGAGCAATTTCACGCCAATTTAAAGCCTCAGCTTTAACCCCAACCCATGCTTAGGAAGGATCAGGCAATAGGTTACTATCATGAAAGTCACATTACCAGCCTGTTCCCCTTCATTATCATTAACAGCAGAAATTTTGTCAAAATTCCTGTAAAGGCAGGTGGGGGAACTTATTCAACAGATAAAATAGCCTCACCACGTCATCAGTGCCATAATGTAATAGTGACATCGAGCCAAGAGGAAGATGTTGCGTTTGCTGCTTGACAGTGGGAAAAACCAACTGCCGAGAAGAGATAAGCATATGGAATTTTGTTTTTGGATAATGAAGAGATGAAGTAGCCCCTATCTCCAGGTCCCTGAATGGCTGCATAGATTTCTCTGGTTCTATCATACTCCTAATTTCAAGGGATTTCCAGGCCCCTACTTTGAAGTAATCACCCTAATACCTGATGTCAAAAGGATAACTACTATGGTCTCTTACCCTACTAATGCATTTGAGATTCACAGATCATTAATCTTAATAATAGAAGGACAGGAAGAAAAATTTTCCGCTACCTGAGGAATGCCCATTGCAGACATTATTGCTTCATTGTAGAACATTCGACCGCCATGGTTCTTATCAGGAAATATATCTGCCTGAGAGAGGCACAGGTACAATTTTAGTATATATGCTCCCATGCACAATTGTAATCTTATTATCAAACTCTCAATGTATTACAAAGACATTCCAGGCTTTACTTACTCTAGCCAACAGGCCACAACTGGTGGGGACCCTACCAACATAAGCAGCTCAACAGATCTGAAAGAATAACTGTTCATCAGTAGAAAGCTGATGAGGTACAATGTTCTGAGTGCTGCCCTGAGCAAGACTCATCTATCTGAGGAGAGCCAGCTTAAGGAAATTTGTGTGGGTTATGCATTTTTTTGGAGAGACTGTGAAAATGAGAATGGCAAGAAGAATGTGAAAAAGGAAAGCTGTCATTACCCATCTTTCTCTCCCACGGAGTAATGATTGTCTGATGGTACTCAAACACCCCTGCATGGCGACAGACAATCAATTCTCATCCAGGTGTATACCACCATCAAATCCAATCCCTTTGAAGTCAAGGATAAATTTATCTGAAGACCTCCACTCTTCGATACAGCAATAAAATCAAATAAATTTAGCAGTTTTGTAGATTTCAACATTGATGGAGATCACTGAAAATAAATGAGTTAGGAGGTCAAACAGCAATGGTCTTCTCATGCTGAAAATGTGCACTAAGTAGGAGTTCTTCATACCGACACAATTTTCCACCTCCTTAATTGCAACAATGCATCTTGGATACACCTCTAACTGTATCCATGCATTGACATCCAATTGACTATGACATTAACAGGTGTTAGGGCAGAAAGAATGTGTGTGAAACACATGTACAGTGCCGACCACCACTCTGATATTTCAAATCTAAGATCCAAAAGCATCTCCGTGTCTCAAGGCTCAAGTAGGCAGTCATGAAAGAATCTCTCGGAGTCACTTGTGTGCAATGAAAAGGACACTCACTACATCGAGGAGGATTAGATAATCTCCAGGGAGACAGTCTGCTCCACTGCTCTTCAATCTTCTCTTAAACATTAAGATCACTTCACATAGATCAGTACAGCATGATCAGCCACAATCATATTGAATGGTGGTGCAGACTCCTGCACCTTTTTTCTATGTTTCCTTTGACCACCATGAGAGTGCACCCTAGATTCAATCTTTCCGTAGAAAATTTACTTGGATAAGCGAGAGTCAGGCATTCTGGCTGCACGACCAGCCCAATTCAGTTGGGACTGTCTCAATATGATACTTGGCATGCCAACTCAGGTGAGCATCTCAGTATCTGGTATTTTGTCCTGCCATCCAATCTTCAGAATCTTCTGGAAGACAGTTGAAGTGAAAAATCACTAGCTTTTTGGCATAATGCTGGTACACATTCCACAGTCCAAGTCTTACGTCTGTACAGCAAAGTAGGCAAGACTGTTACTCTATAGAATTTCAGCCCTTCAGCCCAGCATGTCTGTGCCAACCATGATGCAAATCCCATTTGTCTACTCATGGTCCAAATCCCTCTATTCCCTTTCTGTTCATAGGCCTATCTAAACGCCTCTTAAAATGTCACTACCATATTTGCTTCTATCACCTCGCCTGGAAGAGCGTTCCAGGCACCTACCACCTTGTGCGTAAAAAGAACTGCATCAAAAAAAAAAAAAAAAGAGGTGATCCAGAAGTTACTGCTAGAGAAACAATATCACTATAGGCTTTTGTTCAATTACAAGTCATCACTGTCCAAGCAGGATGCCTACTGAAACATCCCAGAACTGCTCAGTGCAAGCTCAGATAGACACAAGACGCTTGACTGAATAAGAAAATAGATGAATTTTACCCAAATGCCACTGCCAATGACTAGAACAGATCTCTCCAATGTTTTGAAGTATGTCTTTGAGCACTTGTTTACTAATTCACCACAAATCTTTGTTGACATGGTGGCACTGGTGTTCACATAAAAAGTCCAAATTCCAAGAAGTTGATTAGAGCACTTTAACTACATCCTCAATGTGCCTTCATCCACCAATGATAAGGCAATCAAGAGGCTGCTGCAGGTTTTCATTAATTGATGTCTTGATGATGATCTTATACTGTGAGAAACAATGAGAGTTATCAAACATCAATCTAGCAGGATAATTCAAGCAGGTGATGCCATCCCAGCTAATGTTGAAAAGATCGAAGGTCAATGCTTGTCAAGAAAATCAATGAACTATTTAAGTCTATGTGCAAGCAAGGAATTATTTCATAAGAATACAAACATGTTGACCTGTACAAGCAGTAAGCAACTCTCCAGTCTAGTGACAGTCAGGGAATGTCATTCCTTTCCGTTGGAGCAAATATATTGCCACAAACCTTTTGGACTACCGAATGGAACATTTTGATCAGGATCTGTAGCCAGATGGTCACTGTGGTTTCAAAAAAAAAAAAAAAAAACTGAGCAACAACTGACATGGTACCTACAGCTAGACAGCTCCAGGAAAAATACCAAGAATAGAACATGCACGTCTACACTACTCTTCTTGACTTTGTAAAGGCCTGTAACACAGTCAGCCATAAGCACCTTTGGAAGGCCTTGGGAAAATTCATCACAATGGTGTGACAATTCCATGATGGCATGCTTATGCGTGTCCCAAATCATGGTGAGTCCTCTGACCCACTCTCAGTCACTGAAGAAGTTAAACAAAGATGCGTGCTAGCACCAACCCATTTCAGAAAATGTTTTCTTCACCATGTTCTCTAAATGTCTTCCTTGATGGTGATCTTGGTATCAAGTCAACTATTATATGGATAGAAAGTTACTCAATCTGAGACAACTCGAGGAAAAAACCAAAAGTCCCAAAGGTCACATTTGACAATTTCTTATTTGCTAATGACTGTGAACTAGCTGCGAGATCAGAGCTGGTGATGCTGAATGGCATGCACTTGTTCTCCAATGTCTTGGCCTTATCATCAAAACTGAAGTAATGTACCAGCCTGCTCTAAGAAGGCCCTATCATGAGCTCTAGGTTTCTGCATATGGTTAGAGTCTGTCAGAAGCAGTTAAGTTTACTTAATTTAGCAATACATTCTCTTCAGCCATCTATGTAAAATACAAGATGCAAGAATTGTTAACGCAAGAGTAGCCTTTAACAGAATTTAAACATCAATCTGGAAGCAAAGAAGAGCAGCTCTGTCAAAAAAAACTGAAATTCCATAGAGTAACAAGTCTTGCCCACTCTGCTGTGCGGATGTAAGACTTGGACTGTGGAATGCGTACCAGCATCATGCTAAAAAGCTCAATGATTTTCACTTCACCGGTCTTCCAGAAGATTCTGAAGATTGCATAGCAGGACAAAATACCAGACACTGACGAGCTCACTTGAGTTAGCATGCCAAGCATCACAACATACTGAGACAGTCATTACTGATTTGGGCTGGTCATGCAACCAGAATGCCTGACACTCGCTTATCAAAGTACATTTTTTGTGGAGGGATTGAATGTGGGGCACACTCTCATGGTGGTCAAAGGAAACTCTAAGTACACTCTGAAGGCTTTACATAAGGTTACACATTGAACCCAAGTTATGGAAGAAGCTCACCAGAGATCATAGCATTTGCTGTAACAAATAGAAATGGGCATGGACTCCTTCAAAAATAAACACACGCAAGTGGCAGAGAGAAAACACAAGGAGAAGAAAGCCTGAGCCAGTAGCTGGTCTAAATCTTATTGTCTCCAGTATCCTCTCCTATTTGTAGCCTTGCGGGTGCAGTTCGGCCTTAGCAATCACGTATGCTCCCATTGGAGTGTTATCGAATGTTCGATGATGAACATGATCATCTTTGTCTCAAAGGTCAAATAACATTGTGAGAATTCAGCACTGGTCCCTGTTCTTATACTGTCATTGAGGAAAGGGAAGGATTATTACAACGAACAGAACTATTTCCACAAGAAGGTGAAAGTACTCATACTTCATGTTCTGCACTTTAAATCAGTTCTACAAGAATACCTTTCCATACAACACACTCATCTTTTTCTAACATTGGCACTATGACCCACAAATATGGGGAATTGGTTGGCATTCACCCGAAAACTGCCGGAGGGGCATATTTGGGACTTGCTTCATCCTGGTACTCTGTGGTGCAATGACCTCAAGCAAAATACTACAATCTGTGACAAAGAAGTTAGTTCTTCAGAATATGTTACAAAGAAGAAACAAGAGACTTCAGTGAATTCAGTAAAGTGCACGCAATATCATTGTAATCTTGTGATTGGCTTGTAAAGGTTCCTATGTGAAGTGCTCTACTGTTACCTGAAGTGGTAAAAATGCTCCCCCACTATCCACCAAGTAAATGCAAGGCAGCCCATTTTGAATTGCAATGTCCTGGGCTCTCAGCTGCTTCTTCACTGTGATTGGGTAGGCTGTCCCTCCTTTGATTGTTGCATCATTAGCAATGAATACACACCAGACATCACTGATTTTACCTACTCCTAAACAGATAGTGTAAAGATAACAAAGAACACAGAATTAAATATTGACATTCAATCACAATCATTAATTCTGAAATAAATTTGCAATAATCTGATGGATAATTTAAAATCATGAGATTCTGGGCTAAACTGAGAGGAAATAAAATAAACCAAGCACCATGTACTGTTTGTGATTCAGTGACATAAGTACAAATGCAAGGGCAAGAACAAGAATAAAGCTTGTATCATAGTTTCTCCTCTAATCATTTGCTGTTGCCCATTGTCCAGGTTCACATGATGTTAAACAGTCCCTTAGGGGAGTTACCAGTTACATTTAATGTGAATCAGTTACTTCAGAACAGAAAATTGAAATCAAAGGAAGTGGTCTCATTTTATATTGAAGTTTGACCTCACTAACACTGAGCTCAGAATTATCTAAGTTCAATTAAACATTCACATTTTTACAAGTATTGGCATTGTCAATATGTGTTTTAGTAAGAGGGAAGCTCTTCTTAGTTTGATATTCACAGGCTAGACAGCCAGAAAATTTTTATTTTAGAGATACAGGCCTGCTTATCATTTTACACTGATTGCAACAGCTTCTCTCCTGGCAACTCTGATATATATTGATTATTCGTAACTTAGCAAGGACATTGAGGAGTTTGTTCTTTTTAAATTGTTAGACTTTGATCTAAGGAGCAGTCTGATTTATTTGTTTAGTTCAGCTTAGTTGGTTACTCATTTCCTTTCTCCATGTGTTTTGCAGCAGTAGTTTAAAATATTGCTTATAATATAGATTATTGTTTATTTTCAAACATGTGGCACTTTGTTAAAACATATACAAGGTACTGGATATTTTGTAGTTGCACCTGGCTACATCAGAAAATGCTGACTTGTTTAGTTGTTTAATGTTCTGGTTTGAATAGCCTCAATTTAATTTGACATTAAGGTCCTTAAAATATTTCATTATCAGCATGGTAAAATAAAAGTGTATTATTCTCACTATCATCTATGAAATTACTATCTAATTAGGAAAGTTTCATACTCATTAGAATATATTATAGTCCTGTGTCCATACATACATATTTATTACAGAGATCACTGGATAGCAAATAGAAGCAGGATTGTCAGTTGTTTCTCCCCTCTATGTTGAAAGTGCAAAGGCCATCTGTAATAGTGATAGATTTTTAGGCATTAAGTGAATTAAGGTTTAGGAGGAAAAGGGCAGAAAAGATTGGCTAATATAAGTTTAGCCATGATTTTATTGAGTGGTGGAACAGCCTCAAGGGACTATCTGATCCAGTCCTATTTTTTACGTATTTATCTTGGATCACCACCTGCCTGAGGTTAGTTAACTCAACACAGACCAAGAACTGAAGGCTCTTGTAGTAGTGCCCCTACCTCTGAGCCAAATAACTTGGGTTCAAGTCTCACCTGCTCCAGCAGATAGATATATAATAGCACCACTGAACAGGTTGATGAGAAAATATCAGTGCAGGAAATGAACAGGGGGCCACTTGGTCTGTTGAAATAAATATAGTGAACAATGCCCACTAAGGCATTTGAGAAAATACATTACTATACCAAGTATAAATAGTTGCCAACAAAACACAACCTCCTTTGACTTGCCCTATCAAAATTAAATACTTGATAGTGATATCATCTGGGCACTTCTTTTCATATTTTGTTTCATTCAGCAACAGATTCATTGTTATCTTTAGGACGCGAAATTAAACTGAAGACCTATCTGTCCTCTTAGGTGGATGTATGCGACGTCACAGCTCTGTCTCAAAGAATATTGGATTTCTCCTTCATGCCTTGGCCATTACTTATCCCTCAACCAACGCTGCTAAAACCAGACAATTCAGTAATTTATCACATTACTGTTTTTAGGAGCATGCTGTGCACAAATTAACTGTCATGTTTCAACATTACATTTTAGATTACACAGATTACCAAAGCGACACAAGTCTGTTGATTTTACTGTTTGAAGGAGTTACTGAGATTATCTATTTTGCAACTGAGCTAACTCCTGTGGCACTGTGACCATGAATCTAAAAATGATTCTACATAAACTCTTCAAGCCAGAAATACAAAAAAAAAATCACTAATACACAAGACCAGCAAAGTAGGTAGGACAAAATGAAAGTGTTACTACTTATTGTTCTCAATAACTGAATCATGTAATTCAGCAATAACAAATTTATATGGTTCCATTTATATAGTAACGGTTAAGGAGGCATAATCAGACAGAGTCCTAAATTAGGATGAATGACTAAAAACATGACCAAAGAGCTGGGCCTTGCAAAGTAAATTAGTGAGGCAGGTCAAAGAGAACTCAGCAATAGTAAAATAAGAGAAAGGACGTTTTGTATAATAGACCAGATTTGGAAGAACTCAAGGGTTTGCAAAGAATTTAGAATTGAAGACAGTTATAGAAAGTGAGGGTTGAGACCATGAAATGAACTAAAACTTAGGAGGAGAATTTTATTGGAAACTGAAAATCACTATATATCAGCAAGGATGACATAATGAATGAACAGGATTTTAAATGAGTTTGGGTTTATTGATGCGGGGAGGGGCTATTGGTGTTTTGGAAGGGAGAGTGGAAAGCCAACCAAAGGAACTGAGCCTGGAACTAACAACAGCAGAAATGAGAATTCCAGCCGCAGATGCAGGGGCATCAATGAATGCTTCAGAGATGAAAATGAGTGATCTTTGTGGTGGTGAAGATCTGGTGTTTAAAGCTCAACTCAAGTTCAAACAAGCTAGGAAAAAAAAATCAGTTTTTCTTCAACCCAGGATGACAGCTGGTCAGGTTGGAATTAGTGGCACGATTGCAGACCTTGTGGTGAGAGCCAGAGATATGACATCCATCTTCCCAGTTTAACTGGGGAAAATTATGGTTTAACCCAGGGGTGGATGTTGAAAAAGTGATCTGACATTGAGAGAGATGATAAGAGGACAAACTGATTGTCAGCAGTCTACGTGCGAAATTTTATCCCACATTCATGATGTCAACAGCTTGTAACAAGTCAATAAGGGACTCAGAAGGGACTCACAATCGGTCGTCTTGGAAGGGGGATGCAAGGACAGGAAAGGAAGCCAATGTAGGAAATGTGTACTATGGTTTGATAGGTAGGAGTAAAATCAGGATAGAAAAGTTCTCTGACAACAGAGGAAAGGCACTGAAAAGGAATTGTGTATTTCAATGTATCAAAAGCAGTACAGACAGAGACAAAACGTCTTATGGTCACATTTACATAGGTTTCCTATTACAATGATTACCTGTTTAAAGTAAATAATTGGCTGTACAGTGCTTTGAGACATCCTGAAATCATGAAATTTATAAATGCATATTTCTCTTCTTTTCTTTCTTTTGAGTAACGCAAGTTTTTGAAGATAGCAAATTCAGGGAAATGGCAAAAGTAGAAAGCAGATTGGACAGACTAACTTGGGAGTTGCAAGAAAGATATGCACATATTTGGAAGGCAATAACGCATTCAAAAGCTTTGGAGTTGCAAGGGTTAGAGATTACATGATAGTTTGTCAGATCAGAGGCTATGAGTGGACTTTGAGGAGGGGATGGTGGCAGCAGTTTTGAAAAGTTAGGAGAAGTACTTGCAATGAGGGATCATTTACAATGATAGTTAGCATGGTGGCCAGGAAGGATTTTTAAAAGTTCATTAATGAAATGTGGTTATCGCTGGTTGGGCCAGCACTTATTGCTCATCTCTAGCTGCCCTTGAGAAGGCTGTGGTGAGCTGCCTTCTTGAACCACTACTATCCATTTGATGTTAGTTCAATCAGTTCCAGGATTTTGATCCAGTGACACTGAAGGAATGGCGATATATTTGCAAGTCAGGATGGTGAGTGGCTGAGAGGGAAATTTGCAAGTGGTCCTGTTGCCCTAGATGGTAATAGCTGTGGTTTTGGAAGGTGCTGTTGCACTGGTGAATTTCTGCAGTGAATCTTGTCAATGGTACACACGGCTGCTACTGGGAGCCAACGTTTAAGGTTAGAGCAGAAGGAAGGCTTTGGGAGATTTTGACAAAGGATCCAAGATTACTCTGGACAAAGATATCAAAGATAGAGGTGAGGAAGTAGTTGAACTGTGGAAGTATTGAGGTGAATATAGCACCAAAGGCTACACAGTTGCAAGTTTAAAAATAAGCGATCTCTGGTATTCTCTTGAAGATTAAAGCAAATGTGCGGTGATGGGAGTTAATTCTATAATGTGCGTGTAGGGAAAAATACCATTTTTCAAATCAACACAAAATATTTGTTTAAATTTTTTTTCACAAGATGTGCGCATCGCTGACAAGGTCAGCATTTGTTGCTCATCCTTAACCATCTTCATGAAGGTAATGATGAGCTCCTGTCTTTAATTGCTGCGGTTCATGCAGTGAAATCTACCCACAGTGCTGTCAGGAAGGGAGTTCCAGGATTTTGACCCAGTTACAATGTAAGGAACAGCAATATAATTCCATTTAAGATTGACGTGTGGCTTGGATGGGAACATGCAGGTGGTGGTGCTCTGGTGCATTTAGTCCCCATCTCCCTCTTGGAAGTAGAGGTTGCAGATTTGGAAGGTACTGTTGATGGAATCTTGGTGTGTTTTTACAGTGCAACTTGTGGAGAAAGTGAATGTTTAAAGATGGTGGATGTTGAATTCCTGTATTAGAATGTTGAATGATATACTTTCAACACTGTAAGATTGATATGATAGATGTAATGTTTCTGTATTTTATAGGCCATTGATAAAGTGCTCCATAATAGTTTAATAAATAAGATCAGAGACTGTGGACATAAGCAACAAGTGGCAGGAAGGATTGCTAAGTAACTTCAAGACAGAAAGCTAAGAGAAGAATTAAGAATAAAGGCTAGCTATTTAGAGTGGCTGAAAGTGAAAAGTACTGTTCCTCAAGAATCAGTCCTGTGACCACTGCTGTTCATCATTTATATTAATAATTTAGAACTGAAAATTTCTAAATTGCGATGGCACCAAATTTGGGAGAAAAGGATAGTCAATACTGTAGCAAGTTATGAGAGGATGTTACAAATTCACTGAGGTTAAAAACAGTAATAGGGTTACTATGTTAGGGGATTTCAACATTCCAACATTAATTTAGATGGTCATTGCTTAAAGGGTTTAGAGGGGGCAGATTTCTTGAAATGCATTCAGGAGAGCTTTATATATCAACATGTAGAAAGTCCAAAATGGGACAGTCCAGTTCTGGATCTATTTTTTGGGGACAAAGCTGGACAAGTGTTTGAGATGGCAGTAGGGGAGAATTTTATCAATAGCAACCATAACACCATACGTTTAAGTTTGTTTTGAAAAAGGAAAAAGATGGTCTGCAAGAAAAAAATGTTTTGGATTGGGGTAAGGCAGATTTTATTAAAATAAGATAGGATCTGGCCAAGGTAGACTGGAAACAGCACAGATACATCTATTGCAGGGGAGTGGGGAGCAATTGAAGTGAAATTGACAAGAGCATAAGCCTAACATGTTCCCTTTATGTCGAAATGTAGTAGCAACAAGTCCAAGGAACCCTAGATGTCTATGAATGAAGGTAAAGTCATCATAATCCCGACTGATGATAGAGTTGTTCTCTCATTAGAGAGAGATTAGTGGTGGCTTAAACTAAGGGTCGTTATGCCTCAGGTGAGGGGAGACGTTCAGAAGGAGAGTTCTTTATAATAACTTCAGCTACTGCTCATTGGCGTTACTCTGCATTGCAAACCAGCATTCCAGCCAGCTGAGCTAAGTGAACCCCAAAGAATATTTCAAGACTGGATAAAAAAAGAAATGAGAGGCTTTTGACAGGTACAAAAGGAGCAAATCAACAGAGGCCTTAGTGGAGTATAGAAAAAAAAAAGGAGGGAACTTAAGAGCAAAGAAGGGCCGTGGAAAAACACTGGTAAGTGAAATTAGGGAGAATCCTAGTTATTCTTTTTATAAATATAACAAGGGGAAGAAAAGAAACAGGGTATGAGTAGGGCCCATTGGGGATCAAGACGGTAATCTGTGCATGAAGCCAGAGGACATCAGTAATGTATTAAATGAGAACTTCACAGCTGCCTTCACTCAGGAGGAGGAGGAGGTAGGTACAGAATTCAGGAAAAGGACTGTGAAGTTTTTGAGCAGTTTGATATAGGGGGTGAAGAGGTGTTGGAGGTTTTGACAGGCTTGAGATTGGAAAAATTCCCAGGTCTGAATGATTGTATGCCAGGCTGCGGTGGGAGATGACGGAAGAAATTACAGGGACTCTGACCCAAATTTCTGATTCCTTTCTGGCCAGAGGGGAGTTGCCAGAGGACTGGTTCCACTTTCAAGAAGGATGGGAGAGATGAACCAGGGAATGACTAGTACGTTTCACATCAATGGTAGGAAACTATTGGCAGAAATGCTGAAGGAGAGAATTAATTTCCACTTGGAGAGACTTGATCAAGAATGGTCAACATGGCTTTGTCAGAGGGAGGTCATGCCTAACAAATTTGATTTTTCGGGGAAGTGACCATGTATGTAGGTGAGGGTAGTATAGTTGATGTAGTTTACTTGGATTGCAGCAAAGCGTTTGACTACATCTCACATGAGAGACTGATAATGATGATAAATGCATATGGGATCCAGGATAACTTGGCAAGTTGGATCTAAAGCTAACTAGTGATTGGAGACAGAGGGTGGTAGGAGAACGCTGCCCGCGTGACTGGAGGCCAGTATCCAGTGGGATACCACAGCAGTCAGTGCTGGGTCTCTTACCATTTGTGTTATATATGAAAAGATATCAAAGGAGATGAGGAGGATGGTAAGAAAGTTTGTGGATGACACGATGTTGTGCTGGGTGGCCAACACGGAGTAAGGTTGTCTCAGGTCACAGGAGGATGTAGACAAATTGGGCAGATCAGTGGCAGATGGAACTTAACCCTAGTAAGTGTGAGGTGATACACTATGGAAGAAGTAACAAGACAAGGGAGTACTCAATGAATGGCAGGACACTAGAAAGCTCAGAGGAAGGGGAGATCTTGGGGTGGTTGGGAAGTCAACAAGACAGGTTAATAGTGTAGTTGAGGAGGCATATGGGATACCTACCTTTATCAAATGGGCAGAGATTATAAAATCAGGTTAGGCCACAGCTGGAGTACTGTGTGCAGTTCTGGTCACCACACTATAGGAAGGATATGATTGTAATGGAGTGTGTATAGAGAAGATTCGCTGGGATGTTGCCTGGGAGACAGCAGTTTTGCTATGAAGAGAGGCTGGATAAGCGCCGATTGTTTTCTTTTAAGCAGAAAAGGCTGAGGGAGGACCTGATTGAGGATTATAAGGTAATGAGGGGCATGAACAGGGTTGATAGAAAGCAGCTGTTCCCATTAATTGAAGGATCAGTAACAAGGGGGTATAATTTTAAACTAAAAGGCAGGAGGGTTAGAGGGAAGTTGAGGAAGCCTTTTTTCACCCAGAAGGTAGTGGGGATCTAGAATGCACTACTTGGGAGAGCAATTGAGTCAGGAAACTTTACAACCTTTAGAAAGTGCTTGGATGAGCTCTTGAAAATGTCATATACTGCAAAGCCAATACTGCAAAGTGGGTTCCACGTAGATTTAGTCGTTTTTCTGCATGCAGACTCGATGGGTTGATGGGCTTCTTCTATACTGTATGATTCTACGATTAATAAATTTGCAGAATGGGCAAAAAATTGACAATGTAAATTCAACTAATAAATGTGAGGTAGTACATTTTGGGAAGGAGGAATTTGGACGATTACTTAGAAGGAGTGAGGGGTTCCAGAAGCACAATACATCAATTACTAAAATATCTAGCAAAGGTTAGCAAGGCCACAACATCAAAACAAAGCACTCTGTTTTACTGCCAAAGGAATAACATTGAAAAGTAGGGTGGAAGTACTAAACCTCTATCAAATCTTAGTTAGAGTACACTTGGAGCCCTGCATGCAGTTCTAGTTGCCATTTTATAAAAATGATATAAAGGCACTGGAGAAGGTGCAGAAAAACCAAAGTATACATTTCAGGAAAAGATCTAGAGGTTGTGTCTCAACAAAGGCAGAGGGGTGACCTAATAGAGATATTTAAACTACCTAAACTTTTGATAGAATGCTTGGAGAGAAACAGAATGTTTCTCTTCTGGGGAAGAGCATAACTAGAAATCATCAATTCATTATAGTCACCAAGGCATTCGAAAAAGAATTCAAAAGAAACCTCTTTTTCTAGAATGGTGAGAATAAGGAACTCACTACGACAGGGATAGTAGGAACTGCAGATACTGGAGAATCTGAGATAACAAGGTGTAGAGTTGGATGAACACAGCAGGCCAAGCAGCATCAGAGGAACAGAAAGGCTGATGTTTCAGGCCTAGACCCTCCTTTAGAAATATCACTACAACAGGGAGTGGTTGAAATGAATGGCTAGATGCATTTAAAAGGAAGCTTAATGATCTAGTGAAGGCAAAGAAAACAGATGATTACAAACATATAATTAAACTGGCCAGGGTGGAAGAAAGCTATTCAACTAGCCTGTTTCTGTGCTGGACATCCTATATAATGTCAGAAAAATATTTATGATCAAGCCGGAAATCAGCAACTCCAAATGATATTTGTAGAGAAAATAACATTTTAAAATCCCAGGACAAAATTTCTTCCAGACTGATAGTTACTGTATTCTTTTGAAATAAACTTGACCTGAACATTAATACCAGTTAAGCAGCCTGCAGCAGGAATATCTCCATATGGCATTCCCAGGCCAGCAAAAGGAGACAGCTCCAGGATCTCCCCTTTGTCCAGAAGCAATTGTAAACGGTCTCGGACCAGGAGTTTTTTATTCCTCTGGGTGTGCCTCAAAATTGCTTTTTCACCTCCACCCTGTATTACTTGCTCCATCAGTTCCGAATACCTGTTTTTTCAGAAACATTAATAATACAGAAATTCAATCAAAATCTCTTTACATCAGACTCGACACTAAAAAAATGCAAGGGAGAAGGGCAGCTGGGAATGCAGCAGGGAGTTGGAGACAGGAAAGGGAATGATGGCTGTGGATTTTGTTCAATTTTCTAAATGCTGTCACTGGATATTGGCGACAATTAAAATTATACCATTATACCTACACTTAGATAGTTTGCCAACATTCAATGTTTAGTTCAAAGTTCCAGAACGTTTCAGGCAACCTTGGAACTGAGCCTTCAGAAAATAAAAGAGAAAATATGACAGGAACTGATACAGATTTGACAATCAAAACCAAGAGAACTGCGGATGCTGTAAATCAGGAACAAAAACAGAAGTTGCTGGAAAAGCTCAGGAGGTCTGGCAGCATCTGTGAAGAGAAAATCAGAGTAACCGTTTCAGGTCCGGTGTTCTGAGGAAGGTTTATCTACTAGTTTAAAGAAACTTGTGGTACGGTGGTAGTGTCCCTGCCTCTGGACCAGAAAATCTTGCTTCACACCCCACCTGCTTCAGGGGAGTGTTGTAACATGTCTAAGCAGGTTGATTGAAATACCTATCTACTAGGTTTACATGAAATTTCAGATGCATTTGCACGTTTATGCATTTGCAGTTAATTTTTTTATCTATGGTAGATGGTACCATGACAGGTAACTTAAGTGTTTGAGATGTCATATTGTGAGACACAATTGTTGCTATTTTATCCACCATCAATTCAGGAATTGACATATACAAGGGCTTGACATGAGGGTTTGAACAAAATGAATTCTTAAATTACAGGTTTCATTACATGGTTAGATTTAATCTATTAAATTTTTTTTGTGTCTTTTAATGCCTTCATTCCAGTTTTTACAGCCTCTTCCAAAGTCAAGGGCTTGGATTTGATATTTTTAGCTTGAGCTCTGTTAGCTAAATCTGGAATCTGAACAGGTGAGATGGATCAAATTTCAAAGGATGAATCAGTGCTTCTCAGTGAATTCCACTACTGGAATACTACTCTTTAACTGTTATAAATTTGGAACAAAAGACATAATTAACAAGTTTTATTTTTGTAATTTTTATTTAAGGAGAGAAGGTACGTTATTCTGGAAGTGAAAATCATATCTGCTATTGCTTTTGTGTTGTGTTCCATAAGTTTTAAGTAGATAAAGGCTGGGTAAAATATAAACTTTAAAGGGCAACTTAAAGGGAAACATTGGGGTGGTGACGGCAGCAAGGTATAGTAGAAGGACAAAACGTATTCCTGAAAACACCCTCATTACAGGCGCAAAACATGGATGCACAGTGGCCCTGCCAGCACTGATAGTGACATCATTCTATCATTTTTGCTCACACTTATTGCACTTATTTGGGCATTGCCATTTTTTTTACTGGCAGGATATTTCATAAAGTGTGCAAATGCAGAACTTTCCGCAGCACAACGGAGGTATCATGAAACCGTCAAATGTAATGTTATTGAAGAACAGGGGTAGGGAGCACTGAAGTGAAAATTACATGGAGCATAAATAATTTGAGAGGGGAGAGGAGGGGATGAAAATAGACCCACTGAACATCATATCTTCCCTACAAATCCCAATCCATATGAAGCCCTGTAACCATTCAAGGCCCCTTTCAGTGCTACAATTCTACTTAACTCCCAACAAAAAGATGATTAAAGCAAAGAGAAGAAAAGCAAACAAGAGATTCAAAGATTTCAGAGACTGTATTATCTGATCAACATTATAAAATGCTAGAGGTGATCAACTAATTATTATTAAAAACTGAGAATATGTTTCATCATTTAGAACAGTACTTTCTGAAACAACAAACATGAAATATGATATTCACTGCAAAAGTATCTATATATTTACATCAAATAGACTCATTTGTCCTTTGCTAATTTTCTTCATTCTGGGCAAGTGGTAACAATGACACAAAGTCTCTGTGGAGAGTTATAGACAGATTAAGCAAATGGGCAAAAACTTAGCAGACAAGATATAATGTGGATAAATGAGGTTATGCATTTTGCCAGGAAGAGAGAAGCTGAATATTATA
>NC_063341.1:32941415-32966415 GCF_021869965.1 Rhincodon typus | reverse complement strand
TAAAATGAAGAAAGACTGCAGAAAGCTATAGAACAAAAGGATATGGGGGTCCTCATGCATGGATCAAAAAAATGCATCCAAGTTCAATGGGTAATAGGGAAAGCAAATGGAATGCAGGACTTTATTTAAAGGGAATGGAGTATAAGGTAGGAAGGTTTGTTAAAGCTATTCAAGGCACTAGTTAGATCACAGCTGGAATACTGTGAACAGTTTTGGGTGCCTTACCTAAAGCACATATAGATACTGACATTGGAGGCAGCCCAAAGAAGGTTCACTAGGTTGATCGTGTGTGTGTGTGTGTGTGTGTGTGTGTGTGTGTGGGGAAGGGGGGGAGGGGTTGTCATTTGAGAAGTTGGCTGGTTCTGTACTTATTGGAATAAAGAAGAATGAAAGGCAACCTTATTGAAACACAATATTCTTAGAGGACTTGACAAGGTAGATATGACAAGGTTGTTTTCCTTTGGGGACAGTATCAGACCAGATAACATAGCTTCACAATAAGGGGTTGCACATTTAAGAAAAAGTTGATGAGAAATTTAAACTCTCAGAACATACTGAATTTGTCAAATTCTTTACCAAAGATGGCTGTTCCAGTTGGGTTTTTAAGTATATTCAAGGCTAAGATAGGTAGATTTTTAATGAGTAAGAGAATCAAGAATTTTGGTAAAAAAGACAGGAAAGTGGAGTTGAGGGTTATCCGATCAACCATGATCTCAGTGAATTGCAGAGCAGACTCGATAGGCTGAAAGGCCTACTTCTGCTCATACATCTTATGATCTTTTGCTCCTCCTACATACAGTGACTTTGCTTAAATTGAGAACACTAGAAGGGTAAAAGCCCAAATTTGAGGTAAAATTGCACAGGCACTGATAGAATTTATATGAATGATCACATGTAAGATGAAATATACTTGTTGTCAAGATCGGCAAAGGTTTTTTTACTTCAGATACTATAAAAGTCTGGCAGCAATAAATATCTAAAGATTAGAAGTGGTTTTCTAGAACTGTAAAACAAAGCATAGTGAGGCCATTGCTGCTTTACTTAAGATCTGCTAATTTGCCATTGTTTAAATAAGCATGTGCTCTTATGGTCCTTATGGTTTCAGTATGATGGTGGATTCACTAATAGTGTATTGTTATATACTTTAAATAAAACCCATGTGTAACAGAACGCAACCTTACCTTTCAGCACAGACCATACTGTTGCGCAAGTTAGATTCAAAAACATGTCGGTGAATTGGCTGAATACTTCCATTTAAAACAGGATATGATTTTGTATGATAAGTTCTTATCAAACTGTTGCACGTTAAACAGAGAGGTAAACAAAGTGCATTCTTCCAAGGAATTCCTTTCCCAAGAATTTGTCTCTTGAGACAGGTGTGATCTGTCCACAACATTCTCTGATCATGAACACAATTAGAATGTTTTCTTTCGTTGTAGGTGCATGTTTTCTGCTGTCTTGCCAGATATTCTTGGAATATGAAGCTTAAGTTTAGCCTTGAACACAGTCGACCAGCAACCCATTTGGAACTAGAAACAAGCAGAAATACTTTAATAAACAACATTTTTACTTTCAATTCATTACATTTACAAACATAATCCATTACAAGTAATGTTTTTAATGCAGTACATCATTTTAAGCAGACTTTTCATTTTTATGGTTTCACTGCAAATTATCCCCCAAAAGGTCTCTTCCCCAGGTAAGGGAGTGCAAAACTAGAAGCCATAGGTTTAAGGTGAGAAGGGAAAGATCTAAAAGGGACCTAAGAGGCACCTTTTTCACGCAGAGTGTGGTGCATGTATGGAATGAACTGCTAGAGGAAGCGGTGGAGGCTGGTACAATTATAACATTTAATAGGCATCTGGATGCATTCATGAATAGGAAGGGTTTAGAGGGATATGGGTCAAATGCTGGCAAATGGGGCTAGATTAATTTAGGATATCTGGTCGGCATGGACAAGTTGGACCGAAAGGTCTGCTTGCAAGCTGTACAGCGCTATTACTCTGACTTCACCTTTTGCAATCTTCAGTTGAAACAATGATTTGTGTCCAATTGCTCAGTGAGAAACTGTAAGATTTTAGATGCTAAGAAGTTGACACAGAATAAACAACACTAAAAATTATTTTTCACCATTAAAACAAACTTTCCAAAATAACACACAAATAGTCATTTGGTCATTCACAATTTGAGTATTGCTGAAAAAAAGACACATTTAGTTGAAGATTTCATCTTGCACTCATCAGGACAATTTGCAAAAATAAATAGCAATGTAAGAGGAAAAAAAAATCTATACTGTATGAGAGGAGTTGGTTGGCTAGTGGACTTTGGTAGACATAGAGAATAGAGTGTTCACGATGATTATGAATTAATTGCCAAGCTTTGTTTAATTTTGCAGTGAACAATGGCTTGGATCTTATTTTCCAAGGTTGGCAATAAGGCCAATTATATAGTGTATGACATTGTAGGAATCTCAACATGTATATCGACTCATGGACGTAAGTTTGGGATAGCCAGTGGTAGGGAACCATCTAGCCAATTTCTTAATTATAATATCAAGGAAAGGGAGATCAATTAACTGCTCCATTTCAAAGGTTAATTTGAGTACAGGATGAAGCCCATTAAGACATGTGAGGAAATTATCACATGTAGCTACAGGTTCAAACACATTTGTACCATCTGCACAGCAGAAATATATAAACGATACGAAGTTAGGTGTCATTCCATCAAGGTCATGGGTCTCATGGAGAAGATGCTTGAGAGAGCTGGGCCTAGCAGGGATCCCACGGCAACACCATCGATATAGGGATATTTGGTTTCATTAACACTGAACTCAACTGCCTGAGCTGCTAAGCTTGTAAGTTCATTGTGCAAGCTTGACAGTGATAAGGATGCACAAAGCCAACCTGTGGGATAATGGCTACCACAATCAGATCATTTTTTTTGCCATATAAGCGCATACTCATGAACAAGGCTAAGGCTATGACATTGAGTTCGGAAAATTGCTCAGTCTACCTCCGATTACCCTGAAGGGCAACGCATCTCAAAATGTTTGAGCAACAGATGAAATTAGATGTTTCACACTGGTACAATACAATTGCAACACGAGTTGTGTTTGCCACTAACAGAAAGCTGCCATCAAGTCAAACAGATGTTCTGCTTATCAGGCAACTGAGTCATGCAGTTTATCAATTTCAATGACTGTAAAATGCTAGGTACATAGGCCTCATCCCAAATACTGATAGATCATATCAAACAGCAAATCCTTTGTTCACAAGAAACAAGGTACTAACTGTACTCAACCAACCATGCTCGCAGATCTCAACACAGAGTCCAATATTAGATGTGATTCCGCAATTGGAAAACATTGGCAAAATAATCCTGAGCGCGTGAAGAACCACATCGACAATCAAATCAGGGTTGTCAAATGGGCTTACAGTAGCAGACTTGTATACACTGGAAGCTACATATATTAATACACATGGCCCTGTTCTTTGTAGACATAAAGGGCATGTACAAATTGGCCTCTTCGTAGGATATGTGGAACAGTCCCTCTTCCACTGTACACTGGCACTATCCCCCACCTCTTCCTCCGCTACATCGATGACTGTATCCGCGCTGCCTCGTGCTGCCACGAGGAGCTTGAACAGTTCTTCAACTTTACTAACACCTCAAGCTCACCTGGATCATCTCTGATACCTTTCCCTCCTTCCTGGGCCTCTCTGTCTCCACCACCTCAAAACTGATATCTACTTCATCCCCACCGACTCCCACAACTACCTGGACTACACCTCCTCTCACCCACCTTCCTGCAAGAATGCGATCCCCTACTCCCAATTCCCCCGCCTCTGCCACGTCTTCTCCCAAGATGGGACGTTCCACTCCCGAACATCTCAGATGTCCTCTTACTTCAAGGACCGCAACATACCCCTTCAGTGGTCGAAAATGCACTCGACCTCATCTCGCGTTTCCCGCACCTCTACCCTCACATCCTCAACAAAAACAAAGACAGAACCTCCCTTGTCCTCACGTATCATCCCATTAATTTCCGTATTCAACATATCATTCTCCGCCACCTGCAATCTGACCCCACAACCAAGGATATATTTCCCTCCCAACTGCTATCTGCCTTCCGTAGAGACTGCTCTCTCTGCAACTCCCTCGTCCGTTCCACACTCCCCACTAGCCCCACCAGCCCCACCACCCCCAGGAGGTGCTACATCTGCCCTTACACCTCCCCCCTCACCTCCATCCAAGGAACCAAAAAAACCTTCCACATCAGACAGATGTTCCCCTGCACATCCGCTAATGTGGTTTACTGCATCAGCTGCTCCCGATGTGGCCTCCTCTACATTGGTGAGGCCAAGCGTAGGCTTGGAGACCACTTTGTAGAGCACCTGCGCTCTGTTCACAACAAACAACACCACCTTCCAGTCGCAAACCACTTCAACTCCCCCTCCCACTCCCACGACATGTCCATCCTGGGCCTCCTCCAGTGTCACAATGACGCCACCTACAAACTGGAGGAGCAGCACCTTATATTCCGCCTTGGGAGCCTACAACCCAATAGTCTCACTGTGGACTTTACTAGTTTCAAAATCTCCTCACCCTTGGCCTCATTCCATGACCAACCCTCCCTCTCATCCCCGCCTCCTTGACCTGACACAACCTGTCCGTCTTCTCTCCCACCTATCCACTCCTCCCACCTCACTGACCAATTCCCACCACTGCCTACCTGCACTCACCTATCACCATCACACCTACTTTCTCCAGCCCCACCCCTCCTCTCTCTATTTATTTCAGAGCTCCCTTCCCCCTCCCCCATTTCTGAAGAAGGGTCCCAACCCGAAATGACAGCTTTTCTGCTCCTCTGATGCTGCCTGGCCTGCTGTGTTCCTCCAGCTCCACACTGTTATCTCTGACTCCAGCATCGGCAGTTATTACTATCTCTGTACAAATACTCTGCTTGTTTCAGATAACAGCCATTCTCTGGTTCATTTCTCAGAGCAATGCCTTGACCAATCAAGGCCGACCTGACTGATTTTAAAATCAAATATATCTTGGCCATTACTATCAGTCATCATTAAAAGGAACATTTTCCATGGCAATGCCTTTACTAATCCATATCCGCTTGCAAAATAATCAGCAATCCTCTCTCACACAGTATAAATATTGTCTTGCCTTTACATTGGTATTTCTTCTCAACTGTCCTGATGAGGGCAGGTCAAAAAGTTTCGACAAAAATGTGTATTTTATCAGCAATAACAAAAATAAAAATAGTAGCTTCTTTGTGAAAGGATTTATCTACTCACTGCCATTACCTGTCAGTATGAATTTCTTCTGATATGTCTTCCATTACTTTAACGATTATCATTGAAAATGCAGCACCTAATTGCTCACGAATCAGCTGCTAGTTTATAGAATATTTTAGAACAATGTTTTTGCTTTGCGGTAAAGATCTATGCAGGTCAATGTAAATGATTCGCCACTGAATGCACAAATTAAAGTTTTTTTTGAAATAGAAATGTACATTTTTTTTCAAAGTCTGCCTTTAAATCTAGCCTAAGTTCCTGGGAACTCTAATAGTTAAATCTTAAATCAGTTTCACTTTCTTTAAAAAGAAATAGAGTTCATAGTGAGGGTAGCCCCCACTTTGCAAAATTAACAATTGTTGCATTAAGTTGACATTAGTTAGAAGAAATATCTTAAAGACAGTTAACATAAAAACTATGTCCCACATGGAGTTGTTAAAGCCCAGTATCAGATCATATGGCCCATTCGGTTGATGTCCGTGAACTTCTGAGACTGGTCCAGCATATTGGTCAAATTATAGCTTTGGTTGCTAAAGTATAAATACAATCATTCAAAAACATCAAGCTTAGGATAATCCTGCACAGTGATTTATTCTATTTTGCTGAGGCAGGATGAAGAGCTCTTTTCTATGCACTAGCCTGTGGCGATATTCAATCAGGAAGAGTACAACATTAAAATCAGAGATGAAATTTTAAAGTTAATTTATTTCCCAGTTTTAATGTCTTTTTCCTGGTCTTATGGTCTTAATGAGCAAAAAATGACATCACCAATTCATTTTAAGTATAGACATGGCTTGAAACTTTTGGCATTTTAGTTATACATTTCCCTGTTAATGGGGAAGATTCAAAGAATGCATACATCAAGACCCAATCTTCATAAAAAGAAAATTATTTTTCTAAAAAACCTCAATATTTCTAATGAGAATACTTCAGTCAGCACAGAGATTGAGGAACTTTGTACACAAAACATTGGCCCTGGTTCATATATAGCTCAAGTATTAATATTTTTCAAGCATCAATTTTTCTTCTCCCAGTACACGATTGAATTAAGTTTCTTCTATTGTTTCGATAATATATTTTATTTCCATTATCATAAATTTTGCCAATTTTTGCACCATTCCTAATTCTTACTAGTCTCAAAATCAAAACTTAGAGCTAGAGTAACAGTAATTCAAAACATTTGAATGTTTGTTTCCAGGAATTGATGATTACAAAATCCAAAGTGCATTTGGAACAAAATTCAAAACCTGGTTTTCCTTAAACTGCCAAGAAATGGCAGGATGAAGCATCAGCCGGCAATGAGCCAAAGTGTCTACTTTTGGACAAAGCACACATACAATATCATAATTCACAATTAAGTCTCCTTTGATTGCACAGGACAATTCTAGGTTGTTTTTTCTTGTTTTCCTCTCTCTTGGTCATTCTGGGAATAGTGATTGCCAATCTTCATGGTCAATCTGGACAGCAAGCGTTTAAAGTTACTATGAAGGCATTATGTTCTGTCATGCATGCCTACTTTCCTAGTAATACTCACTGGAAGCTAACCAAGAGAAGCAATTCCGGCAATGATCCACTTACAAATCCAAATAATAAAATTCAATTGTAATGATGAGCTAGAATTCTGGCAGATAAAACTGACTCATCATGGATCAAAGTATCAGCATCCTGTCCGTATGACACAGCTTCTAACTGACTTAACCAATCAGCCACCAAGGACATCTTATTGGAAAGTTTTTAAAAATAATCAGCTGAATCAGTAAGCCACCATCAAGCCTAACGTCTGAGCGTGTGTATATTTTCCCAGTCATTCTCCCACAAAAGTCTGTTTTTCACGCTCCTTTGTAAACAGAAAACTACACGTGAAGCCTTTACAAAACGTGAACACCAGCAATTCATCTTCTAGCATGACAGTAAGGATTGACATCAAACTAACAGTTGGTGGGGTGGGGGAGCTAGACTCAGAGTTCAAGGTAAAGATGGGTTAGTAAAGGGTATGCTCTAAGGCCCTTGGCTCTAACCCCCATTTTCCTGCAACAGCCATCCGATGACAAGAAGAAACTGTCTCTACTGAAGATTAGACCTTAACCAATGGACTTCAGGACCCAAACGCTAAATTAGATGCTGTTTCTGTGTCAATGCCCACAGCTGAAAATGAGTAACTTGTCCTTACTCACTTGTCAGGTCATACTGAGCTATACCCAGGCAGATTCAAAGCCATTGGAGACTTCAATGGTGATGCTATATTATACTTAGCAAAGATGTAATTAAGTCAATCAACCTCTCCAAACAGTGTGGGGTTTGAGGCCCAATGGCCATGTACCTAAGTCTGAGCAAGGAGACCCAGATTCAAGTCCCATGTATTCCAGAGATGTGTCACAGCATCTCAGAACAGGTTGATTAAAAATATATATACCAGAGAAGCTTAAGAGGTGAATGATAGGGAACAGGATAGCATTATCTACTGTGAACATCAACACAGAGATAGGCGCAGTTCTTTCACTTGCATGCAAAAGAAGTGGCACAATCAGGGTCTTTTGATCCCAAAATGTTTAAACTTTTCTCTAAAAGAAACACACAAACATAAGTTTCCAAATTAGAAGAATAATATCAAGGAAAAAATAACTGGCATCTGGAAAAGTATGGGCTAATAAATGAAAGCCAGGATGGATTTGTTCAAGACAAATTGTGTTTGATTAATTTAAATGAGTTATTTGCTGATCTAACTGAAAGGGTCAATGATGATAGTGTGGTTATAGTGCATACATCAAATTTCAATAAGCATTTGACCAAGTTTCAAATGAGAGAAATGTTGGCAAAGTTAAAGCCCATGGGATTAAGGAGAAGGAAGGTACAAACTGATGAAATGAGCAGACAAAATACAGGAGACATTTAGCATTGAGAACTGGGAAATGATACATTTTGATTGAAAGAATGAGGACAGAATATGAACTAAAGGATACAATCCTAAAGTATTTTTAGGAACAGACACCCCTAGGTATAAAGGTACACAAATCCTTGAAGATGACAGGATAAGCCAAGAAGCTTGCTAAAATAGAGGATCCCAGGCTTTATTTGTTGAGGAATAGAATTTAAAAACAAGGAAGTTACACCAAGTTGTATTGTAAGGCCTTAGCTGGAATGCGGAGTTCAATTCAGTGCACTATTCTTCAGAAAAGATAGCAAAGACTTGGAGAAGTCACATTGTTGTTTACCAGAATGAGGGACTTTAATTATGTAACAAGATAAGGGGGAAACTGAGGTTCTCAGAGTAGATAAGGTTAAGAAGAGATATCAAAGGTACAGGAAAATCATGAATGGCTTTGAAAGAGTAAATAAGGAGAAACCGTTTCCAATGAAAGACAGCTGATAACAAATGGAAACAAGTTTAAAAAGCCTGAAAGAAAAAGATGGACAGGACTTTATTTTGCACAGGGTTGTGAACTAAGGAGCACTGCCTTGAAGGATAATTGAAACAGGTTGAATGATAACATTGAAAAAAGAATTGGGTAAATATTTGATGGGAAAAGCAATACAGGCCCAGGGGAAAGAAAGCAAGGCGATTTGACTAATTGGAAACCTCTAAAACAGCCAACACAAGCACTAGTGGTTGGATGGCTTCCTGTCCTACATCTCTAAGCGCAGGCAGGCGGGACTAGTTTAGTTTGGGATTATGGTCAGCCTGTATTGGTTGGACCAAAGGATCTGTTTCTGTGCTGTATGACTCTATAATCACAGAAGTAATAAATGGTTACAATTATATAATAGTAACAGTGGTCCAAAAATATAAAGATCACAAGTGGAGTAAAAGAGACTTGAGTCTACATTTTAAAAATAGACTTTGAAGGAAAAGCCCCTGGGTGAGAGATGCATTCTGAGAATCACTTTGCACAAAATAAACTTTAAAGTCCAGGTTGTATACTGCAAGAAATAAGAACAGGGAGTAGGTCATTCTGCCCCTCAAGCCTATTCCACCATTTAGGGAGGCAATGGACTAATGGTGCTATCAATGAACTGTTAATCTTGACAGCCAGGTAATGTCCTGGAGGCCTGGGTTCAAATCCCACCCTGGCAGATGGTAGGATTTGAATTCAATAATAATCTGGAAATAAGAGTCTAATGACGACCATGAAACCAATGCCGGTTGTCAGGAAAAACCCATCTATGTCACTAATATCCTTTAGGGAAGGAAATCTGCTATCCTCACCTGCTTTGGCCGACATGTAACTGCAGACACACAGTGATGTGATTGACTCTTAACTGCTCACTGGGAAATTAGAGATGAACAATAAATGCCAGTCTAGCCAATGACGCTCCCCTAAATAAGTTTTAAAAAATTCAATAGAATCATGGCTGATCTGACACTCCTCACATCCACTTTCCTCATAACCCTTAATTCCCCCACCGATCAAGAATCTATCTATATCAGCCATTAATATACACATTGACTGCCACCACAGTTGTGTGGCAAGGAGTTCCAAAGACTCTCAATCCTCAGAGAAAAGAAAGTCCTCCTCTCACGCTTAAATTGGCAACCCTTAATTCTGAGACAAAGCCCTCTGGTCCGAGACTCTCCCAAGAGGTGGAATATCCTTTCAACCTCATAAGAATCTCATATCTCTCATCATTCTAAATGCCAGTGAGTAGAGTCCCAACCTGTTTAATCTTTGTTCATAAGGCAATGGCTCCATACCAGACTTCATTCTGGTAATAACACAAGTGTGGAGCTGGAGGTACACAGCAGGCCAAGCTGCATCAAAGGAGCAGGAGGGTCCCCACCTGAAGTCAACTTTCCTGCTACTTTGATGCTGCCTGGCCTGTTGTGTTCCTCCAGCTCCACACGGTGTTGTCTCTGACCCCAGCAGCTGCAGTCCTATCTCTGAGTTCATTCTCATGAACCTCTTCTGAACTGCTTCCAAAGAATTTACATTTTCCTTATTATAAGGCGACCAAAACTGCTCTCCATACTCCACATGGGGTCTAACCAGCACCCTGTACAGTTGCAGTAAGACTTGCCTACTCTTTGATACCAATGCGCTTCAAATTACGGCCAACGTTTTTTTTTGCCTTCCTGATTAGCTGCTGCACCTGTGTGATAAGTTTCTGTGTTTCATGCACAAATAACCCCTTTTTCTGATGAAGGGTCTAGGCCCGAAACGTCAACCTTTCTGCTCCTATGATGCTGCTTTGCCTGCTGTGTTCATCCAGCCTTGCACCTTGTTGTCTCGGATTCTCCAGTTCCAACCCCAAGTCCGTTTGTGTTGCAGCTTTCACTTTCTCTCCATTTAACTGATATTCTGTTCTCCCTCCTCCCAAAGCGAACAGCCGCTGTCAGCCTGGGAGCGATGATAGTGGAAAAGTGGCACTGCCTGGAAATACTAAATATATTAATGTTTCAAAGTTAAACCCAGTTACATTAGGTTACATCAGTGAGTGTGATTTTTCGGATATTGTAAAATCCAAATCGGGTGTTTTGTTGGAGTTTACAATCCGCGGGGCCGCACCGGGGTGGGCGGGAAACTGTGTTACCCGGGCCCGAGGTGTCTGGGGCCTGGTGGAGGCCCAGGCGGACACAAACCGCGCACTCACAGTGCCCACCACTTACGCTGCTAATTGCCGGTACATTTCTCCACCAGATTTCCGCCGCCGGAACTTTACCCGGAGAAGGCAGCACGTGGTGCCGGAAATGGGGGCCGGAGTCCGGCCCGATCCGGCTCGGCCCTCCCTCCACGGGCCCTGGTGAGTGTCTGTGGCCGCTGCTTCTTTTTTGGATGTTAAGCACCGATGTTACAGTTGACTTTTCCGGAGCGACTGTCACCCGCGTCCCCATCACCATCTGAATCTCCATACCACCCTCCCCCTCACTAACTGAACTCTTATTAACCCCCCCCCCCATCACCAACTGAACTCTTATTAACCCCCCCCCCCCAATCACCAACTGGAACCCTATAACCTATCCCATCACCAAGTGGACCTTTATACCCCCCCACCAACTGAACTCTATACCGCCTCATCATCAACTGGATCCCTCTAAACCACCACCTGCCCTCATTCACCAACTGGACCCCTATAGCCTACCCCCATCACCAAATGGGTCTCTGTAAACCATCCCCCCATCACCAACTGGATCCCCGAAACCACCCCACACCCATCACCAGCTAGACTACGATCACCCACTCCCTGCATCACCAATCAGATCTCAATCACCACCCCCCACCCCATCACCAATTACCTCCCCATGTTCTCTAACACTCAAACCCCTTCCACCAACTTTAATCCTGACACTCCATCCAACCTCCCCAACATCAGGCAACCCCATCTCCCAACTTCAGATTGGGACATCACTATCTCCTGTGGTCCCACTACTCCACGAGCACAACTTAAACTATTTTATCAGTTACTGAAATGGCCAATTATTTACATTCTCTGTATTAGGTTTTTTTTAATTCATTCACTGGTTAGGCAGCATTTATTTACCCATCCCTAATTGCCCAGAGGGCAGTTGAGAGTCAGCCACATTGCTGTGGGTCTGGAGTCACATGTAGGCCAGACCAGGTAAGGGTGGCTCATATCCTTCCCTAAAGGATATTCACAGTCATCATTAGATAATTCCAGATATTTTATTGAATTCAAATTCCACCATCTGCCTTGGTAGGATTTGAACCCAGGTCTCCAGAACATTATCCAGGGCTCTGGATTAACAGTCCAGCAATAATACCACTAGGCCGTCGCCTCCCCTAGGTTTAGAGTAAAAAGGTTTACATCATAAGCAGTAAAATTGATGATTTATTATGAAAACATCTTCAGCAAAGATATAAAGCTAATTAATGCAGTTTCAAATATGAAAATATAAATATATACCCTTTGAAATACCCAACTCTCACACCAGATAAAGGAACCAAGAAAATGGGTCTCTTTGCAGAGATTCACTTTGGACAATAAAGACTCTGGGCCAGTAATTGTTCATTCTTGAAGGCAAAATGGACAAGATACATAAGAATATACAATGATTGGCATTTTAATATGCATGGCCAGGTCACCAATTTAATGAGTGCCAATTTAAGACTAAAATGAGGAGGAATTTCTTCTCTCAGAGGATTGAGAGTCCTTGGAACTCCATGTCACAAAGAGCTGTGGGGGCAGATGCCTTGCATGTATTTAAGGCTGAAACAGTTAGATCCTTGATTAGTTGGGAAATCAAGGGTTACGGGGAAAGTGGAAGTGAGGAATATCAGGTCAGCCATGGTCCTAATTGAATGGCAGAGCAGATGCAAGGGACAGAAGAACCTACTCCTGTTCTTATTTCTTGTAGTCACGAGATATATATTTGTGGCTGGGGTCTGTGCAGACTCAGTCATTCAGGATATATGGAGACAAACTCAGTTAAAGGTTTCTTATGAGGGTAGTTAGATCAGTGTTCCCGTTACCACACTAGATGCACAACAAAGTATTTTTTTCAGAAACAATAGACTTGAGCTGTGAAGCTTCTGTGCTTCAGCAATTTGCACACTAACTCAACTCCCTCTAAATCACTGCTTAAACAAAAATTCGATCTCTGCTAGTCATAGAACCCAGGCAGGTGACTTCAAGCAAACAAGGTAGAAACCACACATCTCCCCCTCCCAAAAAAAAATCTTAATTTATCATTTAGTTTTAGGGCAAAGAACTCCACTGGAACATACACATTTGTTTGTTTTTGGCAACACTTGTTCTCATGCCAGATAGGTTACCTGCACTTCTGTGAACTCACTTTTGGCAAGGTTTATTACTGGTCAGCTGACTGTTTGTTTCTAAATAGAGCTCCCAGTTGTTCTATTCGATCGTTTGCTGGTCTCTGTATAAACAACCAGTATTGTTGAGGTAAACCACACAGTTAGGAATACTCGCTACCACTTGATTCCAGCTAGACAGTCTCTGGAAAGTTGTTGAGGCACTTTAGCCCAATAGCATAACTTTGCAGTGGAAAAGACTGCCTAGTATGCCAACGTCCAACATTTCTTTGGCTCAGGTTAGTAAAGAAACCTGCCAGTATCCCTTTAACAAATCTGTTTTGGTAAGAAATATGGTACTGCCAAGCCTATTAATATAGTCTTCAAAGCAAGAGTGTGCTTTTGTTATTCCATTGGCCTTTCTATAATCTATGCTGAATCTAATCATCAGGCTTAGACACTAACATGACTGGAGGTCTCCAGTTGGGTTCAATTAGGTTGCGTTCCAACATGTATAGAATTTCTATTTTCACCTAAGCCTGTTTCACTGGATCTAAGTGATATGGAAACTATTACATAGCAGAGGATTCTCCTACCTTCACATCATGTACAGCTAAGTATTGTACATTCTGGTATGTCCTATGGACTCCTTTAAATTTTGTGAGCAGCCTTGTTGTGTCACCTTATTTTTGGCCTCTGAATATGAAAGCAGAGTATCTAGCCTTCCTAATGGTTCAATGTTCACTAAGTGGACAGATGGAATTCAATTTGAGAATAATTTAGGCCTTGTTCTGCTTCATTCTCCCTATCTGTTTCATCCAACACTGCATTTGCTACCTGACATGCCTGTGCTTCTTTATCCTCATTCGGTGATGGCATTGTTTTAACATATTGATGTGACAGGCATTTCTCTTTCTGGAGATCTTGGTGTCAATGAAATAATTTACTTTACCAACTCTTTTGATAACCCCACAAGGACCACTGACCCATGAACTGAAGAAGAGTCAAGGTGAACTCAGAACATTAACTCTGTTTCCTTCTCCACAGATGCTGTGCGACCTACTGAATTCCTCCAGCATCTCCTGTTCTTTATTTTGGTTTGAGCTCATTGTGTTACTTAATGTTAGATCTGCTTGCTGAGCTTCAATCAGAGAACAAAACAGAAGTTACTGGAAAAGCTCAGCAGGTCTGGCAGCATCTGTGAAGAAAAAATCAGAGTTAACGTTTTGGGTCCAGTGACCCTTCCTCAGAACTGATGGTAGCCGGGAAAACGTCAGTTTATATGCAGAAAATAGGAAGGGGAATGGTAGGGAGTAAACAATAGGGTAGAGCCTGAAGAGAGAGAAGAGCAGTTGGATAGACAAAGGAGTTGATAACAATGGTGAATAGCTGTTTATGGGGACTGTTAGTGACTAACAATAGGTAGTGTGTAATGGCAGGCTATGTGATAACAAGACCTGGTGTTGGGGTAGGGGGCTAGGACATGGAGAAAGTTTAGGCCCTGAAATTATTGAACTGGATATTGAGTCTGGAGGGCTGCAGGGTCCCCAAGCAGAAAATGAGGTGTTGTTCTTCCAGCTTGCGTTGAGCTTAACTGGAACACTGCAGCAAGTCAGAGACAGAATTGTTGGCCAGGGAATGGGGTGGTGTGTTAAAGTGGCAGGCAACAGGTAGCTCAGGGTCTTTTTTGCGAGCAGAACGTAAATGTTCTGTGAAGCCGTCACCCAGCGCTTCGTTTGCCCAATATAGAGGAGACCACATTGTGAGCAGCGAATGCAGTAAACTAGATTCTGGGAAGTACAGGTGAAGTGTTGCTTCACCTGGAAGGTATCTTTGGGCCTTTGGATAGTGGGGAGAAAGGAGGTAAATGGGCAGGTATTGCACCTTCGCTGGTTACAGGGGAAGGTGCTGTGGGTGTCCTGGAGGGAACGGTCCCTGCGGAAGGTGGACAAGGGAGCGGGTGGAATATGTGTCTGGTGGTGGCATCTCGCTGGATGTGGCGGAAATGGCATCTGATGATCTTCTGGATGTGGATGCTGTGGGATGGTAGGTAGGGACAAGGGGAACCCTATCGCTGTTGCGGAAGGGAAGAGAAAGGATGAGGGCAGAAGTGTGGGAGATGCGCCGGAACCGGTTGAGGGTCCTGTCGACAACGGTGCTGGGGAATCCTCGGTTGATGAAGAAGGTGGACATTTCAGAGGCTCCCTTATCAAAGTTGGCCTCATCGGAACATATGCGAAGGAGACGGAGGAACTCAGGGAACTGGATGGAGTCTTTACAGGAAGCAGAGTGTGAGGATGTATAGTCCAGGTAGCTGTGGGAGTCAGTGGGTCTATAGTGGATATTAGTGGCCAGTCTATCCCCAGAAATGGAAACAGAGATGTCAAGGAAGGGAAGGGAGGATTCAGAGATAAACTGGGTGAAAGTGAGGGCAGGGTGGAAATTGGAAGCAAACTTGATGAACTTTTCCAATTCCGGACAAGAGAGGGAAGCAGCACCGATGATATCATTGATATATCAGAGAAAGAGTTGTGGGTGGGGGCCAGAATAGGACTGGAACAAGGAATGTTCCACACACCCCATGAAGAGACAGGCATAACTAAGGCACATGCAGGTACCCATGGCCACCCCTCTTATCTGAAGAAAACGAGAGGAGATAAAAGAGAAGTTGTTGAGAGTGAGAACGAGCTCGGCCAAGCGGAGGAGGGTGGTGGTGGGTGGGGACGGTTCGGGTCTTTGCTCCAGGAAGAAGCAGAGAGCCCTAAGACCCTCCTGGTGGGGAATGGACAGGTAAAGGGATTGCACATCTATGGTAGATGAGGCAGCTGGAACCTGCAAACTGAAAGTTTTGAAACTGGCGTAAGGCATCAGAGGAATCGTGGATGTACGTGGGCAGGGATTGGACCAGGGGAGAGAAGACTGAGTCAAGGTAGGAAGAGTTGAGTTCTGTGGGGCAGAAGCAGGCTGAAACAGTGGGTCTGCCCAGGCAGTCCTGTTTGAGGATTTTTGGAATAAGATAGAAGCAAGCTGTGCAGGGCTGGGGGACTATCAGTTTGGAGGCAAGAGTTAAGAGAGGTCACCAGATGAAATGAGATCAGTTACTGTAGTTGAAACGGTGGTCTGATGTGTCATGGTGGGGTCATGGTCCAGGGGAAGATAGGAGGAGGTATCTGAGAGCTGGCGCTGAATATAGACGTCAGTACGCCAGACTACAACAGCACCAATCTTGTCAGCAGGCTTAATAACAAAGTCAGGGTTAGATCTAAGTGTTGGAGAGAAAGGTCGAGAGTGTGCATGTGATGCCGCATGGCACTGAGTGTAGATCTCAGGATGCAGCGAGAACAGCTGTTCATGGAACGTTGAACATCATGGAGATACCTGTGGTTCTGGGATGGGCAATAAATGCTGCCTGCCAGCGATGGCCTCATCCCATGAATGAATAAAAAAAAATATAAGGGAGGATTCAAAACATGAGGGATGAAACTTTAGTTGGAATCCACAAGGGGTGAGTCTGAACTGGAGACAGTCACTGAGGAATGTGATATGGCTGTGGAAATGAGTTTTAGTAAATATTTGGTCAGTGACTGTGAAATTAATGTTGGTGGACAAGATGAAAGAATGAAACGGAAATTGGGTGGAGAAAGGAGCAGAATTTCTTCAAGGTGGACATGCCTAGAAGAGATGTGGCAGTGAATTAAATACCAAATAAAAACTGAAAGAACTGTGGATGTTGTAAACCAGGAACAAGAACAGAAGTTGCTGGAAAAGCTCAGCAGGTCTGATCTGCTTACAAAAAGACTCTGAGCTACCTGTTGCCTGCCACTTTAACACATCACCCAGGTCCTTGGCCAAATCTGTCTCTGGCTTGCTGCAGTGTTACAGCGAAGCTCAATGCAAGCTGAAAGAACAACACCTCATTTTCTGCTTGGGGATCCTGCAGCCCTCTGGACTCAATATTGAGCTCAATCATTTCAGCTCCCGCAACAGCGATAGGGTTCCCCTTTTCCTTACCTACCATCCCACCAGTATCCACATCCTGAAGATCATCAGATGCCATTTCCACCACCTCCAGTGAGATGCCACCACCAGACACATATTCTGCTCCCCTCCCTTGTCCGCCTTCCATAGGGACCATTCCCTCCGGGACACCCTGGTCCACTCTTCCTTCATCCCCCCACAGGCCCATGGCACCTTCCCCTGCAACCGGCAAAGTTGCAACACCTACCCATTTACCTCCTCCCTCCCCAGCATCCAAGGGCCCAAACGTACCTTTTGGGCACCTGTACTTCCCAGAAGCTAGTCTACTGCATTGGCTGCTCACAATGTGGTCTCCTCTACAGTGGGGAAACGAAGCAAAGACTGGGTGACTGCTTTGCAGAACATTTATGTTCGCGCAAAAAAGACCTTGAGCTACCTGTTGCCTGCCACTTTAACTGACCACCCTGTTCCCTGGCCAACATCTCTGTCTCTGGCTTGCTGCAGTGTTCCAGCGAAGCTCAATGCAAGCAGGAAGAACAACACTTCATTTTCCGCCTGGGGACCCTGCAGCCCTCTGGACTCAATATCTTGTTCAATAATTTCAGGGTCTAAACTCGCCCATGTCCTAGCCCCCAATCCCACACACCCTTGTTATCACATAACCTGCCATTACATACTACCTATTGTGATCACTAACAATCCCTATTAACTGCTATTCACACTGCTGGCCAGATCACTATCAATTCCTTTGTCTATCCAAGTGCACTTCTCTCTCTTCGGGCTCTATCCTATCAGTTACTCCCTACCCCACACCCCTCCCTATTTTCTGCATTATAAACCAGTGTTTTCCCAGCTACCATCAGTTCTGACGAAGGGTCGCCAGACCCAAAATGTTAACTCTGATTTTTTTCTTCACAGACGCTGCCAGCTTTTCCAGTAGCTTCAGTTTTTGTTCCTGATTTACAGCATCCACAGTTCTTTCAGTTTTTATTCAATCAGAGAAGACTTATTGTGTGTTTCCTTCAGATTATCCAAATCCCTAATGATAGTTCCAGATATCAAATATCATTTTGTGGCGCCGGTCTGATCTCTGACAATGAAAATTGTTTAACCAAAACACGAGTCACTGCACATGAATGAAAACTCCTTGGAACCTTCTTCCCACACTACTGTATCTTACTGGCCTCACCACGATGACTGGAAAAACCATTACCTTTGCTCTGTTTACTGGCAAGCAATGAATAACATCTACAGCTATTGTCCCAGACCTAGGTCACACTTTAATTGCACGCAATACAAAGGTACAGGTATAAAGTGGACATTGTCTTACCAGACCATAGGGCTGCTCTCACTAAAGAGGGACAATTGGTGGTGATTTAACCTGAGTGTCACCACTCCTCAGGTGAGGAGAGAATTTGAGAAGGAAAGTCCTCATGGTAACCTCAGCCAGTGTGGCAATTGAACTAACACTGTTGGCATCAGCTCTGCATCACAAATCAGCCATCTTGCCAATTGACATGTACATGTAGATACTCTCTGCCAATACCATTTACTTAAACCTTGTCATTCAAACATGCATTCCAGTGGAAGATTTATGCCTTCCCTCAGAAGAAGAGTTTGACTGGCTCCAGTATCTCTTCATAAACCATAAGTTTACCTGCCTCACTTGAGTAATAAGGAGTTAACTTGCCTGTGGCCAAGAATTCCCCACAGCTCTCAAATGTTTTTTCATATCCCCAACACACTCACCTATGTTTGTACTTGGCCTTCAGGTGCAGTCAGAGCTACACGTTGGTCTGTCATGCTCACAGTCAGGGATTTAGCCAGCAATGTCTAAAAATCTACACAAAGGTGTCCCACCTTTTGGCAATTGAAATACTTAGGCTCTTGGACATCACTATCAGCCTCAGCATCTTTTACTGGCCTGCGGAGGAGACCTGAGGCCATTCCAGCTGTCCCCACTCATCCCTTGTTACATGTCTTCCTTTTAACTTCCCACCTTCCAAACTTGTTGAGGTTTTAGGGGTGACGGAGAAAGTGTTCAGACAAGATTGTAATCATTAGTTGTCTTAGTTGCCTGTCTTGCTGTTGCCACCTTTCTGTGTGAATAGAAAGAGAGGGTGAGATTTTAAATTCCTTTAAAGAATTATTTGGTGGCTCAGTGGTTAGCACTGCTACCTCATGGTGCTAGGGACCTGAGTTCAATTCCACCCCTGGGTGACTGTTTGTGTGGAGTTTGCACATTCTCCCCATGTCTGCTTGGGTTTCCTCTGGGTGCTCTGGTTTCCTCCCACAGTCCAAAGATGTGCAGGCTAGGTGGATTGGCCATGCTAAATTGACCATAGTGTTCAGGGATGTGTAGATTAGGTGGGTTATGGGAAATGGGTCTAGGTGGGATGCTCTGAGGGTCAGTGTGGACTTGTTGGGCTATAGGGCCTGTTTCCACTCTGTAGGGATTCCAAATGATATTTCCATAAGAGTTACATACCTTTAATGCCAACATTCAATATTATTTTACTTTACTGTCTCAAATTCTACATAAGTCTGTCCAGGTTGTTGTTTCCAGAGGTTCAAAAATTTCTGCCTGTCAGCATTAGGAACAAACTCATACGCACTTTTCTGCCACCTCAATCTGTAAAAGGTTTCTTAGAAGCAAGACATAAAACTTATGAATGCCTTCCATTAGCCTGCTTTGCACAAGTAATATTCAGTTTTCTTTTAAGCACCTCATCTATTTAACTAATATCTTAAATAAATGAAAAATGCTTCTGGATCCCTTGCATCGAATCGCAGAAAGGCTTGCTCAAATTTAAATATCTACCCACTGGGCCATGGTTGAATTCATGTCCTTCCCATTGGAAGGTTCCTGGGAGTTCCTCCTTTTGCCCTTCTAGCTTCCTAAGCCACTATTCCTGTTCTTTATTCATTGCTTTCTCCTGCTTCTATTCTTTTTCTTTTCTTAATTTTGTTGACTTTCCTCTCCCCTGCCTGAAATTTCAATTCCAACTTTTTAAATTTCCTTTCTCTCTTTCTCTCTGGAAAGTTTTCTAATTTCCTTTATGCCCTCATGTTACATCTGCAACTGAATTCAAGCTAAATCAATTAATTCACACTTTGGATGGCCTTGTTCTTCCTCCAAAGTCAAATGCAAAGCTATTACCGCAATTAATTCTGTTTTCCTAGCTCTTGCTTTTAATTCTAACTTTTCTGCCAAACCTGTTAGCATAACCTTGGTTAATTTTTATAAATTACTCAGAGTCTTCCTTCTCCAGAAACGTCTAATTGCACATTTCCAGCTTTGAATTATCCCACTAGAGCCTCCACTTTTATTTTTTGACTGAAAGTTGAGGAGTGCACTCTCTCCCTTTACTCTCACTCCCGAAGTCATAAAACAAACTTAAATATTTTAACCAGTTATCTATATGGGAAATTATATACACTTTCTATATTAGGTTTTGAATAAAAAGATCCATCAACCAAGTTTCTCAAATATACAAAATTATTGATTTATTGTGAAAATGAAACCTATTGGGCAAAGATGTCAACCTAAAAATTATTGTCAAATGAAAATAAAAATATTTATCCTTCTAAATACCGTAACACAAACAAACATAGACACACAAAGTAAAAGAAGCAAGAAAACTAATTTCTTTGCAGAGATTCTATTTGATTAAAAAAAACTAATAATTGTTAGTTTTCAGAAAAGATAAGGTACGGAACGTTTGTATGGCTGTTGGTAAGGTATACGGGCAGATGTGAATAGTAGACGCTACACAATAGCCATGTACAGATGACTCTGGAAACTTTACGTCATTCAGTAAATATTGAAGTGAATTCCATTAAAGGCTTCTTATAAGATTGGCCAATCAGTATTGCAGTCCACACTGGACACACAGCAAGCGTTTTGTCAGGAACAGGAAAACTGAACTTGAAAGCTTCTTTAACAGGCTTCTTTAACAACTGCCTCAAAAACACCCGAAATATCAGCTTTCCTACTCCTCTGATGCTGCTTGGCCTGATGTGTTCATCCAGCTCTGCACCTTGTTATCTCAAACAGAAACTGACTCTTTAGAAGCCATGAAATCCAGACAGGTGACATCCAGTGAACAAGTCCAGCAATTCAGCAGAAATGTCTTGTTTTGAAACAAAAGCCAACATGTGAAGTGAACTTTAAAAAAATCCAGCTACCCACTGAACTTGAAATAAATTATTTTTTTCCACAATCCTGCAAAGCTTAAGTCTTCAACAAAACAATAAATATGAAAGCTTTAGAACACCCCCAACATCTGACCCATTCTACTCTCTAACCCACCTGCCGCCCTACCAATAACACCCTCACTTAGCCACCTGACTCCCTCATCTACATATCTACTACCCTACCCCCTCAGTCACACAGTTACCACTTTACCCACCTACCTCCCAGACTACATCATTACCCACTTCCCTGTCACCCTATTCCCTCACCAACACACCTACCCCTTTACCCAACTGCATCTCAACTACCATCTCACTCACTTACCTTACATACTTAACCTCTCCCCTTAGCTTGTAAAAATGCTTTCAGATCTTTAAACCTTGCAACATGACAGGTACTGCTGCAAAAAGGAGGTGTAGTTTGGCCTCCAGTGCTGATCCTGTGCCGTACTGGAAAACTCCCACATTAAGTACACTCAATGTTTCTCAAGAAGTCTGAACTGGATGTTCAGGCCAGAAATGCAGATCTGCTGGGCAGGATAGTCAAAAAGGTGTGGTAGCAAGCTGACTGATTGCCACTGCTCTGAGGAATTGGTCCATTAATTGATATACTAGCAATGTGTAAAGTCTGCTTAAAACACTCAGCATCTGTGCAGAGATCAGACAAGTTGTCAGAACAAGAACAAACTGTAGGTCTGCTGGATTCTGTTCCTCTATATCAGCTTCTCTTCTGCCCTTTTCAAACTATCCTTAACCTCCTACTCAAAAAGAAGCAGATACATTCTTATGTCTCTTAAACATCTTTATTTATACTTCTGCAGCTCGGACAGCTAGTCAGAGTAGTGAATAGTGGTTGACAACTAAATAACAGGGGTTTCATGAACGTCCCCGTCCTCATTAATGATGGAAACCGGCACACAGGGCTGTACAGCCAGTGCAGAAGACAAGGCTGCAGTATTTGCAAACATCTTAATCAGAGCTGGAAAGTGGACAATCCACCTTGGCCTCTTCCTGAGGCTGCCACCATAGGATTGTTCAACAAATTCAATTCACTCCATATAATAGAAGGAAACACCGAAGTGCAGCCAAGGCTGTAGGCACTGACAACATCTCAGCTGCAGTACTGAAGACTTGTCCACCAGAACTAGCCATTCCCCTACCAAGCTATTCCACTTTAGCTGTACTGCCATCTATCAAAAACAATATAGAAATTTGCGCAGATATGTCCTGTCCACAGAAAGCAGAACAAATTCAATCTGGCCAGCTATTGCCCCATTGGTTTAATCTTATTGATCAGCAAAGCAGTTAAAGGTGTTACTGACAATGCTATCAAATGACACTTAAATGCTATGATTGGATCCAGGAGACAGCTTGGTAAATTTGCAGGAGTCATTTGAACAAGTGTTGAATATTGTCTTTTCATTTAACTGTAGTAAACACTAATATAGACAGGTCAAGACTTCTACCATAAGGCTGCAAGAGAGATCCATCTCCTCGTGGTCATGAGATCTCATATCCCTCCCAATGATGATGTAAATTATCTTATTTATATATTAACATCAACCTTTTACACTACTCAACTCTAAATCTTTGACTTTATCCAAAACATCACATCATAATATTTATATATCCTTAGTTGACATGTCCCACCAAGTCTCTAACTTGATCTCTAGTTCACAGAGACATACATTGTGGCAGTTTTACCAAACTAGCCAACTGTGTTCCCAACTCTCAGAGAAGATTTAGAATTTGAGATCTCCATGCATTCTCTTGAACTCCATTTGGATGATGAAAATCATTGGGTGATACCAGTTCACCATTTAGGCTATCTTCTAAGTGTGTTAGTGAACTGGTCAATGCTGTGAAAGGTTGCCTCATTGTAGAAGCTAATGCACTACGCTGATTCTTTAGCCTGTCAAACCATAAGATATAGGAAGAGTAGTTGGCTGTTCAGTCCCTCAAGCCTTTTCTGCCATTCAATAGGATCATTACTGATCCAACATGACTCACATCTGATTTCCTGCCCTTTCCCCTCAACCTTTGATTATCCTACTGATCAAGAATCTATCTATCTCAGCCTTAAAGGACTTTGCCTCTAAGGCTCTCGGCCACAAGTCATTTCAAAGATTCTCAACCCTAGGAGAAGAAATTCCTCCTCATTTCAGTCTTCAGTTAGTGCCCCATTATTCTGAGACAATGTCCTCTGGTCATAGACTCTCCCACGAGGGGAAACATTCAGCATTTATTCTGTCAAGCCCCTTAAGAATCCGACGTTTCAATCAAATCCCTTTTCATTGTTTTACACTCCAGCAAGTAGCGTCCCAACCTGTTTAGCCTTTGCTCATAAGAGAATCCCCCTACACTGGGAATCATCCTGGTGAACCTTATCTGAACTGCCTCCAATTAAATAATATCCTTCCTTAAATTAGGGGACCAAAACTACTCATAGTACTCCAGATGTGGTCTCACCAGCACCTTGTACAGTTGCAGCAAAACTTCCTACTCATACTCCAACCCCCTTGAAATAAGATCCAACATCCATTAGCCTTCCTGATTACATGCTGCACCTAGGTGCTAGTTTTCTGTGTTTCATGCACAAGTAACCTCACGTCCCTTTGTGTTGCAGCCTTCTGCAGTTTTTCTCCATTTAAATATTCTGTTCTTTTGTTCTCTGTTTCAAAATGAAAAACTTTGTGTTTTCCCACATTATACTCCATTTGACAACTTTTTACCCACTTACTTAACCTATCACTATCTCTGTTTAAACTGTTAGTATCCTTCTCACAACCTGTCTTTCCACCTATTTTAGTGTCATCTGCAAATGTGGCCACTGTCCATTCACTTCCTTCCTCTGAGTAATGAATAAATATTGTAAAGAAACTACAGAAGGTAGTGTGTACAGCCCAGAAGATCACGGAAGCCAACCTTCCATCCATGGATTCCATTTACCGGCTTGCTGCTGCGGAAAGGCTGCCAACATTATCAAAGATCCATTGCATCCTGGTAATGATCTCCTGCAACCTCTTCCGTCAGGCAGAAGATACAGAAGCCTGAACACATGCACGAGCAGGTTCATGAACAGCTTCTTCCCAGCCATTGTCAGGCTGAACAATGGAGTCTGTAGCCTCAAATAATGCTAATCTTGCTAACGTTGATCTTGCCTAGCGCATGCCCTGTGCAATGTAACCTGTGTGCCTCTGTCGAAGTCTTTTTAATCTGTACATCCTTTGCTTACTATGATCTGCCTGTACCGCTCGTAAACAAAGCTTTTCACTACATTTCGGTACACATGACAATAAGTAAATAAATCAATAAACAGTTGTGGTCCCAGGACTGATCCCTGTGGTACTCCACTGGTCACAGGTTGCCAACCTAAAAAAAGTACCCCTTATCCCCACTCGCATTTTCCTGCCGATGAGCCAATTCCTGTACGTGCCAATAAATTACTTCCAATACCATGGGCTTTTATTTGTCACTTAACCTTTTATCAGGTACCTTGTTGAATATCTTCTGGAAATCCAAATACAACACATTTACTGGTTCTCCTCTGTCCACTCTGGTTAGACTTCCTCAAAAAACTCTAATAAAAACTAAATTCGTTCAGACATGAATTCCTTTTCATGAAGCCATGCTGACTCTGTTTGATTAGATTATCTTTGCAGTGTCCGTCTTTTTTTATCTTGAAAAGCTAGGATCGCAGATGTGGTTTCTCCAGGACTTGGTATTGATGATTTTAATTATGAATCTGTATTGACTGTTCATCTTGAAGGTCTGAAATTTGTGTACCGTGTGGCAATTAATGTAATTTTACAT
>NC_063341.1:32924686-32940915 GCF_021869965.1 Rhincodon typus | reverse complement strand
GGCCTAGACCCTTCATCAGAAAAAGGTCTAGGCCCGAAACGTCAGCCTCTCTGGTCCTATGATGCTGCTTGGTCTGCTGTGTTCATCCAGCCCTGCACCTTGTTGTCTCGGATTCTCCAGCATCTGCAGTTCCTACTATCCCTGATTCAGTAATATAACCTTGATATTTGGAATAATTGTTACAAATGCTATTTAAAATAATCTCAGTCATAAATTATTTTCTGTTTCAATTACTAGGCTCAGCCTTCAAAGCATTTGACTTAATAGGTCACGTTGTAATAGCAGATTAAAGTATACTATTAGACTGTCCGAGACAAATTTTGTTACTGTTTTGAATTTTGATAAATCCAACTGACGACTTAACAACAGGATCTACATCTCACCCTGAAAATTTTTAACTCCCTTACATTTTCTGGCTAGAAGGTCCCGATGCTGCCTGGCCTGCTGTGTTCCTCCAGCTACACACTGTTATCTCTGACTCCAGCATTGGCAGTTCTTACTGTCTCAAAGAAATGTTATCGTTGGCGTCTGTAGCTGAACTAAAAAGACTAGTAGTCTCTGCCCTTTTAGGAGCAATGTCTTCGAGGTGAAGGCAATCTGGCAAGGCTATCAGATTAGTGAGTTTTGCAACCTCTTGACATTTGTTAATTTGTTGTACATTGGCCTCTCAACTATTCAATAAGAGTATGACCGATCTTCTTTCACAACGCCACTTTCCAAACCAATCCCCAGAAATTTTAACAGTCAGCCTTTGAGTAGATTTGAGTGTTTGCCGCCTTTTAGGAAAGTGAGAAAAGTTCATAACCTTCTGTGTGAAAGAATGTCTGTCCCTTTCCACTATAAATGACCAACCCCTAATCCATAGACTCCGCCTCAAAGTTCTAAACTATACAGTCAGAGGAAGCTGTGTCTCGGCATCTGTAATTGTCCAGTCCTCTAAGAATCTTGTATTTCAGGGAAATTACTTCATTGATGTAATTCCTTCTAAACTCCAGAATAAAAACTTGATCTATGCAATGTACATTTATTCTACCCTATAGGCTGTTGTTGACAATGGTGCTATTGGAGAAAAGGAGGTATTTGTTGGGATTGATAATTTTTTGTTTACAACTGTGTATTTTCACATCAATTATAGCATCAAATGCAAGATGCTTGCACCACTACACAGAAAGCTGAAGACCCTTCTCTCCCTTTTGGTTAAGTCCTAAACATATCTAGATGCTCCATCTTTTGGACCATTCTGAGATGTGCAAGCAAACTTCAAAGAACACTGGTGACTTAAGACAAAAATCCTAATTAGATGTTCTGCACAGGCAATCACTGGTGGACTTATAAAGACTGCTATTAAATTGGCAAGTGCTTTCAAGAAAAGATATTTACCCCTGCATTTTTGTTGTTCTTGCTATGTCGTAGTTGCTTCCCTGTATGTAGAGAAGGAGTTATTTCCAAAAATAACTAGCAAGTACTAAAATTGCTTTTTATTTTCGGTCTTCAGGCGAGGGAGCTGTGGTGACACTGGATGTTACACTTGGCTATCGTGATGACCGCTTTAGTGAATGGACAGAAATGGCCCATTCATTTGAAAGCCGGAAGCTGAATTGTAACTTCTCATCTCCAAAAGTATGTACTAGCTTATTTCTCTAGTATGTCATTAATACAATATGCATAGAAGATCCATTGTTTAAAGCTCTGCATTATTTAATTAGTGTTATTATTGCTTATGAATGTGCAAACCAAATTATGCATTGGATTCCATTTATGAACCAGTTATACAATGCCCCACTGAAGTTGATGAATATGAGGTGAAGGGATTCGAGGTTTTAATTCTTGATCTGTCCTGAGTTAGTTGTTCTTGGTCAGAATGGCAGTCAGGCAGTACAACTAAAAGTATGGAGGGAGCTAAATATAGGGAAAAGTCAGCCAAAGTTTCTATTCATGCTTTTATCCAGTTACCACCCTGCAATATTTACTGGTCTGGATGTTGTGTTGAGGCCAGGACTGTGAAATCTCCTACAGTTCATTGGTCCACTGGTGTGCCTTTTGAGTTCTTAGATTTGCTGGGTGCAACTTCACAGGCACTATACGTATATCCTCACTGGGTCGAATGCACGCGCTCTTCACGTTTGATCCTCACGACTCATGAAAACGTTATTTTCCCATGGCAAATATCACAGTTCAGGCTAATACAAAAATATCATCATAAACATTAGAAGGTGGGTGCTTTAAAGTATTTATCGTAAACCCCAAGCCACTCCATTTCAAGATCATGTTCATTGAGGTCAACTTTTGCACTTGGTTGATATTGCCCAAGAGCCAACCAACTTTGTATAAATCTGAGATCAGTTTAAGAGAAACGTCTCGAGATATCAATTAAAAATAAAATCAGGATTCTTGCTGCTGAGTCATATGGATTGGGGTTGGGTCAGCATTGTGCTGCTGAAGTTTTGTGTCAGTTTCACAAATGAAGAGTGTTCTTTTTAATGTCCGTGAAACTACATTGCAGCCCCAGTTGGTATTATGGGGACAGGCAGGAAAAAGTCTAATCTTGTGTTAAACTGTCCAGTTACTTTGATGTGAAGTATAATAAATTCTAATTTTGTACAATTCTATTATTTCTTGTCCTGAACAGCATCATGATAGTCAGGGTCAACTCTATGATTGTGATCTGCTTCCCTTCATGGAGCTGGGGAGTGTGGCACATAAATATTACCTGATTAACATTCGACTTCCTGTCAATGAGAAGAAGAATATCAACATGAAAATTGGAAAGCTCAAGGATCTCAGGCTGGTGGTAATGTCATTGATATCATTACTATTCTGTCGTGGTATTCAATCATCCTTATCATAGTCAATATAATGAATTTATGACTTGTATGTAAGTGAGGTTTGTGTTCAGAAGGCCTGCAATGCACATTTCTAGAATAACTTCATAGGTGCATTGCATGAAGGCTGCCAGTACCAAAGAACATTTAAGTAAGAGCATGATTAGGCTATTTCAGCTGCTTAAACCTGCCTGCTATTCAATAATGTCATGTCTACTAATAGTTCCATTAATAATGAATTCTAGCACTTTCCAAGTGTTAGATGTTAGGGGAGGCAATGGCCAAGTGGTATTTTCACTGGACTGTTAATCCCGAGACCCAGATAAAGTTATGGGGACCCAGGTTCAAATCCCATCACAGCAAATAGTGGAATTTGAATTCAATTAAAAAAATCTGGAATTAAGAATCTAACGATGACCGTGAATCCTTTGTTGGAAAAAAACCCACCTGGTTCACTAATGTCATTTAGGGAAGGAAACTGTCATCCTTACCTGGTCTGGCCTAAATGTGACTCCAGACCCACAGCAATGTGGTTGACTCTGGGCAATTAGGGGTGGGCAATAAATGCTGACCTAGCCAGTGATGTTCTCATCCCGTGAATGAATTTTAAAAAAAAAAACTGGTGTGTAATGGCTGTTGGTCTTCCTCGTTTCTTGTGCAGAAGAGTTCAGAAAAGACTTATAAGGATATTGCCAGGGTTGGAGGGTTTGAGCTACGGGGAGAGACTGAATAGGCTGGGGCTAATTTCTCTAGAGCATCAGAGACTGAGGGGTGATCTTATAGAAGTTTATAAAATCATGAGGAGCATGGTTGGGTGATTGGCCAAGGTCTTTTCCCCATGGGAGGGGAGTTCAAAACTAGAGGGCATAGGTTTAAAATGAGAAGGGAAAGAGTTAAAAGGGACCTGAAGGACAGCTTTTTCACACAGAGGGTGGTGCAAGTATGGAACAAGCTGCCAGAGGAAGTGGTGGAGGCTGGTACAATTACAACATTTAAAAGGCATTTGGATGGGTACATGAATAGGAAGGGTTTAGAGGGATATGGGCCAAACGCTGAAAAATAAGCCTAGATTAATTTAGGATATCTAGTTGGCATGGACGAGTTGGATCAAAAGATCTGTTTCCATGCTGTACATCTCTATGACTGTACCAAGAAAAAAATGCTACGTTGTCATTTTCTGATCCACAGGGATCTTTCCAAAGTACAGGAAAATTTTGAAAGATTGCAATGAATGCAGTCATTTTCTCTGCCAGCACTTCCTTTTTAATACTGTAGTATACACACCATCTGACCCAGGAGGCTTGTCAGCTATTTGCTCCATCAGTTTTCTGTAGTATTATTCCTCTTTGTGATTGTTTTAAGTTCTGCTTTCCCTTTTGTGTCCCTTGATTTTTTTTCCCCTCATTATTCTTGGCATACTTCTTGTGTCTTCATCAAATATGCACAAAATATTTGCTCAATGCCTTGTTTTTTCTTTTTAATTCCCCAGACTTAACTAAGGGATAAATGTCTACTTTTAGCCAGTCTCTTTCTTTTTAATTCACTAGTAGAAGCACTTGGTTTTTTTTTCTATTTCCATTTTTAGCCTAATTCAAATTTCTCCCTCTCAAATTCTTTTAATCATCCTTTGCTGGTTTCCAAAATTTTTCCAATCTTCTGGCTTACTGCTGATCTTTAGAGCATTATATGACTTTTCTTTCAATTGGATACTGTCTTTAACTGCCTTAGATAAGCAGCATTGGTGAGTCATTCTTTCCTCCCTTGAATATATTGTTTTTGTTTTAAAACAATTCCTTTTAAATGTCTGCATATCAATACTCTTGCCTTGTTTTGAACCTAATTTCCTGGTCCACTGTAGCTAACTCTGTATCCATACCTTTGTAATTGCCTTTAAGATACTGGTTTCAGATCCAGTTTTTTGCATTCAAACTGATGTAATGATTACTTTGCCCATAGGATCCTTTCACAGTGAGATCATGGCATTTAGAAGAATGAGAGGTGATCTTATTGAATCAGATCTTGGGAGGACAGGGTGGATGTCGGGAGGATGTTTACATTTGTCAGCCAGGACTAAAATTAGAGGATGTAGTCTTAAAAATAAGAGGCTTACCTTTTAAGGCAATGAGGAGATTTTATTCTTAGGGTTGTTAGCGTGGAATTCTCTTCCTCAGAAGGTAGTGAGACTGATCTTTAATTGTTGGTTTTCGGTAACAGAGTTATGGTGTACATTCAGGAAAGTTGAATTGAGACCACAACCAGATCAACCAATATCTTATTGAATGGCGAAGCAGGCTATTTTAGCCTAAGTTTCTATAAACTACTCCCATCTCTTTCACAGATTACCAGGTCTAAAATTGCCTGTTTCCCAGTTGGTTCTGTAATGTATTATTCTAAAACTGTCTGATATACACCTTAGCCTTCAAGATACGTTTAACAATTTGATCCACCCTATCTGTTTGAAGATTTAAAACCATGCACCACTGTTGCAATACAAGCCCGTTATGTAAACTGCTTTCACCAGTGACTTATTTCCCTTGCAGTTGCCTATCTCCAGCCAACCTAATTTTATAATTTGATCTTGCAAGCCAAGGAAATTTCCTCCCAGGGTGTTGTTTATTTATTAACACAACCACCTTTTTTCTTTTTCTGAAAGAACAAATATTCATGACTATTTAATTGCCAGCCTTGGTCACTTAGCCAATACAGAAATGTGGCTAAAATCATTCCTCTGTCAGAACTTGTGGCCTCTGGTAGGAATCACCAATTGAACAAGCTGGGACTTTTCTTTCTAGAAAGAGGAAAGGGGACTTAATAGATGCCTTCCAAAATCTTAAAGGGTTTGATAGATAAATGTGCTTCCACTTGTTGGGGCTAGGGGGTAGGACGTAACTGAGATAGTCACTAAACTCCAATGAAATCAGAACAAACTTCATTGCTGAGAGAGGGGATCGAATGTGAAACCTGCTAGCATAAAGAATTGTTTAAGTAAATTAACTGAATGCATAGAAAGATAAATAATACAAAGATAAAGGAATTGTTCTGCATATGGAGTGAAGAAGTTGATGGGAAGCTAGTGTGGAATATGAACATTGCAATCTACCACTTGGGCTGAATGGCCTGCTTCTATCTTGTTACATATAATGTACCATTATCCAGTAATTGAACGGAGGGTATTTTGAGCCTGACTGGTTGGTGTTATGCTAAATTTAATGCCATATGTAGTCTGGAGAAGTTCTGAGAAGCTTAATTAAAATTTTGTTTGTTATCAACCTGTCGTTTTGCTTTATTTAAACTAATCTTTAACAATTTGTTTCTTTATGCAGGGAATCCATCAGAATGGGGGATTCACAAGGGTCTGGTTTGCAATGAAAACCTTTCTTACTCCAAGTATTCTTATCATTATGATCTGGTATTGGAGACGTATTACAATGATGACTAGGCCCCCTGTTCTTTTAGAGAAGTAAGTCCAGTACTGAAGGAGCTCTGCGGGCTGGCTAATATGTTTATTTTTAGTAGTTTTATTTGCTGCTTTTCATGCTGACTGTTCATAGCAGCTGTTTTACTGTAGTTGTCCTCCAACTGTTGTAAAATGTGACTCACTTTGCACTTCTTCTGTGGCCCTTAGCAAATGTGCTTCGCATCTGTTTGGGCTCTCATTTGCAATTGGTTAGTGTCAGAGGTGGGATTAAATATTCAGATAACTAAAAAGTGTTCCAAAAATGGAAACTAAAAAATTAAGTTGTTGAAAATATTTGCTTCAGGAGCTCAATTGGTAGGTGTGCCTCTGGAAACGTTTGAAGTAATGCCATTTTTAGTATGCTAATATGTGGAAAAATAGTCAATTGGAGTAAAGTGTTTAATGTACTATCTGGGCACAGTGTGACACAAAGTAAGGTAATTTTCTTTTTCACCAAGATTCAAATCTGCAGATGAACTGTTTTTGCTGGAAAGTTGTGATAAGCGGTGGAAGGATTTTTTTCAAAAGCTACTAAAATGGATAGTTATATACACAAACATCATTGATTTTGTTTTTAATAGTGAAGTTTTGAAAATGGGTGGGGATTGAAGCACTTCTGTATTGGGAATGCAAGCAGGCATTCATCCATTTTTAGCTTTCTAAACAATTTTATGAAATGCTTTTGCTGAAGTAGAATTTTTAAAAGTTGTTCATATTTTATTTACAGAGTAATCTTTGCACTTGGAATTTCAATGACCTTTATAAATATCCCAGTGGAATGGTTTTCCATTGGATTTGACTGGACGTGGATGCTGCTGTTTGGTGACATTCGACAGGGAATCTTCTATGCGATGTTGCTGTCATTTTGGATTATCTTCTGTGGAGAGCACCTTATGGTTAGTTTTCTGTGAAGTACACTTGCTCAGCTTCAAAAGTTGCCTAGTTATTTATTTTTATCTCCAATTCAAACAGAGACTGACTATTTTAGAGACATGTTTATCCAAGGGGAGGAGTTTTTACATTCGACTTCAAAACTTGGAGGCAAGAAATTTGCAGGATATAGTTTGCCATATACCATTTTGAACAGAGCCGATAAGCAAAGGTTGTCCTGGATACATTATACCCATAGGACCGTAAAAAATTGGTACAGGAATAGCCTTTCAACCATTTGCACCTGCTCCATTGTTCAATAGGATCATGACTTAACTGATATTCCTTACATTCATTTTCCTGTCTTCCCAGTAACCCTTGATGCCCCTACTGATCAAGAATCAATCTTTCTCAGCCTTGAATATACATAAGGACTCTGCTACCCTCTGTAGCAAGTGTTTCCAAAGATACTCGAGCCTCCGAAGAAATTCCTCCTCATCTCAGTCTTAAATTGGCATCCCTTTATTCTGAGACTATGCTGTCTGAGATTCTGCCATGAGGGGCCTCTCGGCATTTAGCCTGTTAAGCGCCTTAAGAATCCTGTGTCTCAATGAGATTACCTCTCATTCTTCTAAACTTCATTGAATAGAGTGAAATGGCTTTCCTCATAAGACAATCCCTGAATACCAGGGATCATCCCAGTGAGCATTCTCTGAACTGCCTGCAATGAAATGATATCTTTTCTTAAAAAAGGGGACCAAAACTGCTCTCAGTACTCCAGATGTGGTTTCACCAGCACCATGTACAGTCGCAGTAAGACTTCCCTACTTTTATACCCTAACCCCTTTGAAATAAGGGCCAATGTGCACAGGTACCTTGCTTTGGATTGCAGCTTTTCTCCATTTAAATAATACTCTGTTCTTTTGTTCTCCCTTCCTAAATGAACAAACTTTGCATTTTCTGGCATTATATTCCACTTGCCAAACTTTTACCTACTTTCTTAGCCCATCAATATTTTAAGATATGTCAAAATAAGTCACCTATTCGTTTTGGGAAATCTCTAGGTTATGCTTTGAGTTTAGCAGTTGGGAAGTCATGTTAAGGTTGTACAGGACATTGGTGAGGCCTCTTCTAGAATACGGGGTCAAATTCTGGTCACCCAGTTATAGGAAAGATATTATTAAGCTGGAGAGGGTTCAAAAGAGATTTACCAGGATGTTGCCAGGTATGGAAGGTTTGAATTATAATTAGGCTGGGACTTTTTTCACTGGAGTGTAGGAGATTTAAGAGGCAACCATATAGAAGTTTATAAAATAATGAGAGGTATAGATAGAGTTAATGGTAGTTGTCCTTTCCCTAGGATTGGGGGATTTCAAGCTTACGGGGCACATTCTTAAGATAAGAGTAGAGAGATTTTAAAAAAGACATGAGGGGCAAATTTTTTACACAGGGTGGTTTGCATGTGGAATAAGCTTTCTGAGGAAGTGGTGGATATGGGTACAATTAGAACATTTAAAAGACATTTGGATAAGTACATGAGTTGGAAAGGTTTGGAGGGATAGTGACCAGGAGCAGGCAGGTGGGGCTAGTTTAGTTTGGGATTACACTTGGCATGGCCTGGTTGGACCGAAAGGTCTGTTTCCATGCTGTACAACTCTATGACTCTATGCCTGAGAAACTTATGGAATTGGGATGCTGTTGGAACTGGTATAATTGATTGTACTGGCTAAGGGAGGAGAACAAATTAGCTGGTAACTCTTCGACTTTGTTGGATAGAGAACCCAACTTACACATTCAAGTCAATTGCTGAGAGGGGCAACTTCTTGCCTTTTATGACAACCCAGCCTATGGAAGTCTTAGTGTTCTTCAGTGCTAAAACAAACCCTAAGCAAGTGTGCATAAACTGTTACCCAGGATGGGAGGCGTGGTTTACTTTTCATCTTTGTCACAGCAGGTGTTTAAAGTTAATGAATTTTAATTATAACTAATGCAGTTGTTGTCTGTGGTGTTAAAATGTTGCTCAAAGGAATTGTCAATCTTGTGAGATTGAGCAAATTGGTTAAACTGTTATAGGATTAGGTATTGGTCAGTTCTGAATGTAAGGCACAGGAACCATTTGCAGGAGTGTCTGGTGCTTCTGAACATGAGTTCATTGGACAAAACCAAAGTTGCTGGAAAAGCTCAGCAGGTCTGGCAGCATCTGTGAAGGAAAAAAGCAGTTAACATCTCCGGTCCAGTGACCATTCCTCAGAACTGGTTGAATTCATGGGGATTGCTTGGCTGTTAACTTTTTTGTTTCCATTTTAGATTTGTTTCATGGTGATGGATTTGTAGAATGTAATTTTTTTTTCCTTTCTTACCTCATTCACTGGATGAGGGGTGTCGCTGGTTAAGCAGCATTTATTATCCATCCCTAATTGCCCAGAGGGCAGTTCAGATTCAACCACATTGATGTGGGTCTGGAGTCACATGTAGGCCAGACCAAGTAAGGATGGCCATTTCCTTCCCTAAAGGACATTAGCGAACAAGATGGGTTTTTCCGACAAAGGATTCACGGTCATCGTTAGATTCTTAATTCCAGATATTTATTGAATTCAAATTCCACCATCTGTCTTGGTGGGATTCGAACACAGGTCCCCAGAATGTTATCTGAGTCTCTGAATTAACAATCCAGCGATAATACCATTGGGCCAACGCCGCCCCCACTTTTAGAGCCTCACTTCCCTCCTGAGCATTCAGCAAAATTTATATTTTGTAATAATTGATTCAAAAGCAATGGTTGAAGTCTGAAGTCCACAGTTTATTATAATGACAGGCTTATAGGTTTTGCTAACTGGGCACAGTATTATCTGATAAATAGGTTCTTAAATACAATTTGGAACTTCAGTGAATCAACTGTCTGTAGTGCATTACTAATGTTGTTGTGGGAGGAAAATTACACTTTATCAATAACAAAATCAACAGCTTCCTCCTTTTTCCACTTATGGTTCTCTTTCCCTGTTTCTTTTTCTTTTGATTCCTTATCTCAGGAATGGCTAAGTGAATGTCACTGCGGGGAAGATGCAAAGATAGTTACATTGCTGTAGGAGGATGCCGTTAAACTGATATTTCACACAATTGTTCTGTAAAACTGTCCTTTGTTTTGACCTGTAAGTTGACAATATTGAAGAGCACAGGTGTTTCAATGAAATTAATGAGGTTAGTTATTAAGTGCATTGTTGGATGAAAGGGAGAGCTTCACTCAAAATTTAGCTGCTCTATATGAACTTAAAGTACATGATGTATGTTCTAGATCCTTTGCCTTGAGCATAAATATACTATTTTAACATTTATCTGTTTCTCCTTGGGTATCAGACTGTCTCACTGCTGCAAAATTCATCATCTGGATTTTGAATCATGCAGACATGTGTATGAAAGTAGAATAAACAAAGTCCAAGAATCATTACATTTTAAAGGATGTACATTTTCACAGTGGCTGTATGTCCAGAGTTTTGTTGCAACTCCAATCTTGTACTATCTGCACAAAAGAAAGCAGACCAATTAGCTTTGTGTTGGCTAATTTTAAATGTGGTGCCAGTGAGAGGGGATTATGGGGCTAGAGGTTGGGGAGTAGTGAGTTTTTTACTCCTGTTTAATTTCAAAGACTTGACCTGTGGTGTTACCATTCTGTAGGTATCAAGAGCCTTCTGATACTTAGCCTAGTGGTTAATTTCAGTGCTGACCCCAAAGCATTAACAGGTTATTTGTCAATTGGAACCTTTGAATGCAAACATGGATATCTTCTAAGAGGATTTTGAGAATGTAATTCACTGGCTAACTTTTATTTTAAATTCCACAACCCCAGGATAAATTAGAATCCCAGCAGAGTTTGGATAACTCCGTGCAGCTTGGAAATTAAACCCAGAATCTGTTAGGTTTCTTGACACAATGTTACTTTGGACCATTGAGAAATTCCTATTTCTTGTTGAAAGTCTTGAGTTTTTCATTTCGGTAGTCGGATTAATTTCTTGTTAATGTGTACCATCATTGCATTGTGTTCTGTCCCTAGGACCAGAATGAGCGGAATCGACTGTCTGTTTACCTGAAGCAAATTGTGCCAATTGGTTTTGGTTCCTTCTGCCTCTTCATTTTTGACCTTTGTGAGAGGTAAATATTTGTTACACATTCAGTGAGTGGTTCAGTTTTCTGCAGCCACTGACATGGATTTTATGACCATTCTAGCTCTCTCTGCTTGGCACATGTATCATTACTGATTGGACAGAGATGATAGAATGAGGTACCCTGTGCTGATTTTGTGTATTTAATCACTCCATGAAATGTAATCTTTGTTAATTTTGGATGGATAAAGAAGTAGGTACTAAAGATTCAGGACTTTGCACAATCGACTTTGGCACATTTTACTGGAGATTTTGTGGCCCATTTCATTTTCCAGTACAGTTAGTATTCCAGTGGCGACTGGTAAAGTCCCAGGGATATGAAAGCTTATATGTACCACTTGTTAAAAAAATTCTCCATTGTTTGCTGTTCACCAAACTTCCTGAGTGTTAAGGAAGGTCTGTGCAACTGAGCAGTGAGTTAACAGCCTGAAAATATGATATTACGTAAGGGCATTGATTAACATGGAATCCATCACGAGTATTGGATTCCTTGAGCTGTGAGCACTGCTTTCTACTGGCAACATTGAGAAACCAACAGCCAAGACTGGTTGCTATGTAATTGGATACCTAACCCAGCCATTTTTGCATCTTGCCACCAGAACTAGGCTGACTGTTAGCTTTTTTTTTGCTATGGTGTATCCTCCTGCTCCCTCTTGCACTTGCTCGCTCGGCCTCCGTGTCATGTGTTTGCTCACTCCACCTTGGTTGCTCTGTTTCTGCATGCGTGTGAATGTGTGTCTGTCTCTCACTCTCCTGGAGATTCTGGAGCAAACATTCTAAAATAATTGCATAATCTTTCCCCAAGCTGCATATTAAAACCAAAATATGCCAAGCATGTCTACAATAGCTTTCTCTTTACAGTTAAATGTTATGTTTCAAGTACAGAATTTTCTTTCCTCACAAACTTGTCCTCAAGTTTTTTTTAATCCTCTCACAGGGGTGTGCAACTGACCAACCCATTCTACAGTATTTGGGCCACTGATGTTGGTACTGAATTGGCTGTATCCTTTTTATTGTGAATTTCTCATCAGAAACTTTATATCCATGCAGGGCAAGAAATTGAAGTAATTTATTATATGAAGTGTGTAGGCCAGACTGCTCCCTCTATCGTTAAGAAGGGTATCAAGTTTGATCGCTCTGTTGATATTAAATAGTTTCTCATTAGGCTAACAATGCTCATGCAAATTAAGGAGAACAAAATCACCCATTGCTGTTGACTGGATCTTGGATCAGTTTGGAAAGCTTTTATAGGTTGGTAATAGAACTGTGTTTCTAGCCTGGGCAATGTGGTTGCTCATTGCATCTAAAACTAGCAATGGTAATGGTCTCTGCCAGCAACTGCATTGTTTATGATGCAGCTGCCTCTGGAGATGTTGATGAAAAGCACTTCAGGTCAATCTCAAAATAGTCTCAGAAAATAGCAGGGGCACTTGTTTATTTCACAATGCTGAGCTAATTGCTCAATTAGAGTTCACCTCCTTGCTTCTAAAGCCTCTGAGCTGGAGTGTGAGATGTATGCATTTGCTGTAAAAATATTTGGAAGCGTATGCTTTTTCTGCCTCTTGTGTGCACTAGAGATAAGCTACAGTGATTAATTCCAGTTCTTTTGAACACAGGCAATATTCTCAGTGAATCATGCTGGGAGATTTTGAAAGAAGAGTCAGTTTCAGCTCAGCCCCAAAGCAATTAATTGCAATATTTCACTTGCTTCAACACTTTCAGCAACAAAGTTGATTGTTGAAAGAAAGCTCAACTTTTGTTTTACAAAGTGATTTCTGTCTTCCTCTGCAGAATCGGCTGACTTTTTGCTGGTTATGGGTGTCCATTATTTTTAAATCCAACTGTCAACTGGCTTCATTGGTAGTGCTGTCTCCGCCGGAGTTGAGAGTTCAAATCCACCTCTAGGACTCCAGCACAAAATCAAGGCAGACAGTTGTGTAGTTTTGGAGAAAGTGGTGTCCTGTTGGAGATGCCATCTTTAGAGGAGCTGTTAAACCAAGGGCTATTCTAATCTCTTATGTGGATGTAACAAATCCATGGGGCAATTTTAAGGAAAACCCTCATATTGTTAATAATACTTTATACAGAAACAGATTATCTGGTCATTGTCACAGCACTGTTTGTGGCAGCTTGCTGTGTGCACATTAGTTGCCAGTTTTCTTATATTAGAACAGGTGACTGCATTTCACAACAAAACTTCATTGGCCGTAAAGTTCGTTTGGATGACTTATGCTCAGGGAAGACATTAGAAGTGCAAGTTTTTTTTCCTCCTTATAGCACATGTTTATTGGAACTGAGCTGACACCTGGTATGTTTCAGGGTATTGTGCCTTTTCCAGGAGGAAACTATGGAAAGATTTCAGGAACAGGAATCTCTCCATTTTTAAAAAAAAAATCCTCATTCCTGTGTACTGTGGGAAATTTATTTATTTTCTGGTAAGTCAGGTCTTTGGATATTGATTCCTTTACATCTTTAAGTCCCAGGATTATTCAACGTCAAAAACCTGTGTTTTATATATAATGTCTTTTAGTATTTTAATGTGATAAACCATTTCTAGGTGCCTCAAAGGAGTGTATAGCACAATTTAACTTGACTCACATGTTATCTACCCTCAAACAACCCTAAAGCTTAGTTGAAGATGTAGGTTTTAAGGATGATTTTAGAGCAGAAAAGAGAAGTGGAGAGTTTTAGGGGAGAAAGTTTCAGCGTTTATGACACAGCCACCAACTGTGGAACAATTATAATTGGGGATGTTTAAGAGGCAAGAATTGGAGAAGTACAGATGCCTGGGCAAGTTAAAAGCTTGGGAAGATTAAAGATGGAAAGAATGAGGCTATGGAAAAATTTGAAAATAAGGAGAATTTTATAATCCAGGAGCTGTTTGACTAACTGTTTGGGCGGCACGGTGGCTCAGTGGCTAGCACTGCTGCCTCACAGTGCCAGGGACCCGGGTTCAATTCCAGCCTTGGGCGACTGTCTGTGTTGAGTTTGCACATTCTCCCCGTGTATGCGTGGGTTTCCTCCGGGTGCTCCGGTTTCCTCCCACAGTCCAAAGATATGCAAGTTAGGTGGATTGGCCATGCTAAATTGCCCAAAGTGTCTGGGGATGTGTGGGCTAGGTGGATTAGCCTTGGAAAAGTACAGGGTTACAGGGATAGGGTAGGGGTCTGGGTGGGATGCTCTTCAAAGGGGCAATGTAGAGTTGATGGACAGAATGGCCTGCTTCCACACTGTAGGGATTCTATGATTCTAAGAGCAAGAGTAGGTATGTAAGTACAGGGGTAATGGATGATCAGGACTAAATGCAAGTAAGAACTTGGATAGCAGAATTCTTTGGATGACTAAGTATTATAGACAGATTGTTGGATACTGGCATGAGTCTGTTGGAATAAGGAGATCGGGAGGTCAAAAAGCACGCAAGAGGGTTTTGTCGGTAGATGATTTTGGGCAGGGTAGATTCAGAAGATGTTCTGTCTTATCTGGTCTTGGTGATGGCCTGGATATATGCCAGAAATTCACCATGCAGACAGATGACACCAAGCTTGGGTACTGTTTAGAGAGTTCCCAGGGCGAAAGAGATGACTCAGTCTCTAGGGAATTGAGTTTGTGGCAGGTTTGTGCTAAATTCTCTATTGCATCCTATGAAATTAGTTTAACTGGGATATGAAGGGGAAGGTCTTCTAGATTCTAGCACCTCCGATGCATATCTGCTACATGTCAGTTAGGGCAGGATTGGACTTGACAATAATAGTCCATTTTACAGAAATTACATTTCCTGTCAACACAAAAGGAATGGCTGCTTGACAGTACCAAATAGGACTTGTTTGAAGCTAAGCTTTCAAAGAAGTCTCTACCTTCACAAGGAAGGGGAACGTTGAAGGGGACAGGTGGAGGCATGCAAAATATTTAACAGATTCTGTTTTCTTTGAACAAAGAAAATGGAGAATTAAAAAGTCATCTGCAGTATACCCTATGGGGTTAAACATGTCTAGACTGCTGACATCTAATTCCAAATGCTTAGTAAATATTTCAATTGGGCGTTTCACTGTAATTTGCCTTTGGCCTGTGCAAACTCTCTTTCATGCCCTTAATGATTCATCCGCAGCAACTGGTCTGCAAGAAAATGATTTGTAGGTAGAATTGCTTTATAAAAAGTTATTTTGCATTCTACAACATTTCAGTCATTGTCTAATTCTAGGGCAGAGATCACTGCCCTTTGGTAAAAAAAGGATGTTAGAGACAACAAGGTGCACGGCTGGATGAACACAGCAGGCCAAGCAGCATCATAGGAGCAGAAAGGCTGACGTTTCGGGCCTAAACCCTTCATCAGAAAAGGGGGAGGGGAAGGGGGCTCTGAAATAAATAGGGAGAGAGTGGGAGGCGGATAGAAGATGGATGGTGGAGAGGAAACAAACAGGTCGAAGAGGCGGGGATGGAGCCAGTAAAGGTGAGTGTAGGTGGGGAGTTAGGGAGGGAATAGGTCAGTCCAGGGAGGACGGACAGGTCAAGGGGGCGGGATGAGGTTAGTAGGTAGGAGATGGGGGTGCGGCTTGAGGTGGGAGGAGGGGATAGGTGGGAGGAAGAACAGGTTAGGGAGGCGGGGACGAGCTGGACTGGTTTTGGGATGCGGTAGGGGGAGGGGAGATTTTGAAACTTGTGAAATCCACATTGATACTATTGGGCTGCAGGGTTCCCAAGCGGAATATGAGTTGCTGTTCCTGCGACCTTCGGGTGGCATCGTTGTGGCACTGCAGGAGGCCCAGGATGGACATGTCGTCTGAGGAATGGGAGGGGGAGTTGAAATGGTTCGCGACTGGGAGGTGCAGTTGTTTATTGCGAACCGAGCGTAGGTGTTCTGCAAAGCGGTCCCCGAGCCTCCGCTTGGTTTCCCCGATGTAGAGGAGGCCACAACGGGTACAGCGG
>NC_063341.1:32898209-32924186 GCF_021869965.1 Rhincodon typus | reverse complement strand
TCAACAGGAATAATACTTATCGTCCTTCTTCCTCACTTGATCTAAACTTGCTGCTGTGTGACATGGTCTAAGTGAATGCAGAAGAGTTGAGCCTGCAGCCAGCTTCCAATCAAAAACTTACACAGAATCAGAATAGGGTAGAATGATTATTTAGCAGTGGCAAGTTAATGTCATCTTTCTTTTTAAATAAAGTCCTTATTGTCTGGACTCGCCTTTCAGCCTCATCATCAGCTCAGTAAGTTAGTCACATGGACAACTCAGTAAGATTCGGTGTATTTCTTGAAGTATTCATGAGCGATTTGTGGGCTATTGTTCAAAATGATGAGATCTGGAATCCCATTTGCAGTGAAAATGTATTATTCGTTTTCCCTCTGAGCTCATAAAGATCATTCTGAGACGTTCTGGGGTCTGGACAGAAATGAGAATTCTATCAGTGTTTCATTTTACTCCTGCTGATGTATAGTATATATGATGCAATTGAATGTCATGTCTTCTAATTATTTGAAGAACTCTGGCCACCAAATAGAATTCCACACTCTGGCAATTTATTCTGTGACATTCAAGTGAGCCGGATATTGCCTCTGAAGTATATCAAGTGTTGAGCACTTTAGTATGATTAAATCTGTGAGATTGAAATGTCTTTGTTCAAAATATTGCCTCAGAACAGAATTATCTGGGATAGATTCTGGCCATGGGAGGCAGTGAATATTTATGATGGTGCATGGGTGGTCAATCAAGAAAGCTGCTTTGACTTGGATAGTTTTGAGCTTCTTGTGTGTTAAATGGAGAGTATTCCATCACACTCCTCACTAGTCCCTTTCAGATGGCGAAAGGGCTTTGGGAGTCATATGTTGTATTATTTGCCACAGAAAACCACTGAATGTTAAGGTAATGCTGTTGAATCTCAAAAGATAGTGGTGGTCACAAACCCTGTGGATTACAGGACAAGATTTTGGTGTTGCAAGCTGTGTGACAAAAATGACATCCGTGGAAAGCAGACTGATTCAACAGCTGCAAGGACCGTTTAGATGTTCATTTTGTTTCTTATTGGTGGATATTTCTTAATTGCCTGTTCTCGGGCTGATTTGCTGCTGCAACAACAGCCTGTAAGATGAGATTTTATGACCAATTTCCACCCTATTTTACCATTCCTGGAATGACTCACTACTCACAATATATCCCGAAATTGTCAGACAACCCTGGTGCAGGCAACATCTTTAAAAACTGTTGTGCACCTGAACAAGCACTGTCGGTCTATCGCTGCCCCCCACAGTTCCTGATATTTACTCCAGACATTGGGAAAGCAGTGCCCAATTTTGTGGGCAGGGACCTGGAGGTCCTACTGAATGCAGTGGTGCACAGGTGGGACTTCCTCTTCGTTTCTGCAGTGGAGGCCATGACAGCAGACCATGCCAGACTGGTCCAAGGTTGCCATTTGGGTTAAAGCTGCCCAGTCATCTGGAGGAATGTCTGGCATTGAAGGAAGAAGGTCAATGACATTCTCAGCTCTGCCAGTGTAAGTGCCATCATCTTCTCTCAGATACCTCACATCACTAATTCTATCTCTGCTACTGTACCCACCTCCTATCAAGGCTCATGCTCTACCACTTCCACTCTTTTTCCAACTCATCTCCACCTACCCCAACCTGCAACACCAGATATGTGCAAATTAAATTATATTTGATGCTGGGTTAGTTTAAGAATGAATTTACATCTGTGCAATGTCTTTCATAATCTTACAATATCACAAAGAAGCCAAAGAATTGTTATATTTTGGAGTGCAATCAATTTTGAATGGAAATTGTAACGTGACCAATACACATTTACACATTAAAAATAAGAGCTGGAGTTGGCCATTCAACTTTTTGAATATGCTCTGCCATTCAAAATGATCATGGATGATCAACAATTCAGTATCCTATTCTGGCTTTCTCCCCATAGCCATTAGCTCCAACAATTATATCTAACTCCTTGATGAAAATGTTGAATTTTTTTGGTCGCAACCACTTTCTGTGGCAGAGAATGGTACAGGCTCACCATAGAGTCATAGATAGAGTCATAGAGCTGTACAGCATGGAAACAGACCCTTCAGTCCGACTCGTCCATGCCGACCAGATATCCAATATAAATCTAGTCACATTTGCCAGCATTTGGTCCATGTCCCTCTAAACCCTTCCTATTCATTTAACCCATCTGGGTGCCTTTTAAATGTTGTAATTGTACCAGCTTCCACCACTTCTTCTGGCAGCTCATTCCATACATGCATCACCCTCTGCATGAAAATGTAGCCCCTTAGGTCCCTTTTAAATCTTTCCTTTCTCACCTTAAACCTATGCCCTTTGGTTTTGGACTTTCCCACCTGGGGAAAATACCTTGACCATTCTTCCTATCCATGCCCCTCATGATTTTATAAACTTCAATAAGGTCACCCCTCAGCCTCTGATGCTCCAGGGAAAATAGCCCCAGCCTATTCAGCCTCTGATCAAACCCTCCAAACCTGGCAACATCCTTATAAATCTTTTCTGAACCCTTTCAAGTTTAACAACATCTTTTCTATAGCAGGGAGACCAGAATTGAAAGCAGTATTCCAGAAGTGGCCTAACCAATGTCCTGTACAGCTGCAACATGATGAAGTGAAGAAATTTCTCTTCATCTCAATCCTAAATGCCTATCCTTATCCTTAGTCTGTGACCCCTGGTCTGGTTTCTCTGGTCATCAGGAACATCTTTCCTGCATTTGCCCTGTCTAATCCTCTTAGAATTTTATAGGTTTCTAGGAGATTTCCCCTCATTCTTCTAAACTCCTGTGAAGATGTTCCTAACTGATCCATGTCCTGCAAAAATGATCAGTGACACCATGTGTATATATACACACATACACACATGTATATATATATAAAATATATAAAGGTAGATATATACAAAGGCATGTACATTTATTGGCTCTGGTTGCAAATTTTATTCATTTCTTATGTCGTTTACAGTTAACTGAGAAAAGACAGGTATCTTAGAAATATGGGGCGGGGGGTAGAATATACCCAGGTGTTTACAGTGATTCCAGGTGCTAGCACTGTGTTTCAGAGATAGCAGCCAGGGAGAAGGCTCTGAACTTTTAATTCCAGCTGCAGAGCTATAAAATGAGCCAGATGAATAAAGTGACAAGCATATCAAACAAACACATTAAAAATGTCAAATATAGCAATTTTTTTCACACCTATACGTGATTGCTCCTTTAGGCCTTTCTCTGTCGTAAACAATTGCATTGTCCCTGTTTCTGCCATAAAATTGGTCAGTCTGTGGTCTGGAAATGAAAAGTGTCACAGACTTTGATATTAATGCAATAAATAAATATAGCATAATATTTACAAATCCTAATGACAAAATTTCCAAGTTCAAAAGAGAAAGAAAATTTGAAGGAGGTGTATGAAGGCTGGCTAATCTAATACAGCTTATTTTACACAGAAGTAAAAAAATTCAACCCCGTGATGTAGCTGTTAATTTTTGGATGGAGCATATACAGCCCCCTATTCAGGGTCAGCAACCAGCCCAATATTGATGGAAATAGTGGTAACATTGCTGGATTAGTAGTGTGGAGGTCTAAACTCTGGAAATCCAAGCATGGCATTCTGCTGAAATATAAATTCAATTAATAAACCTAGTTGAAGGTTAGTGCTAGTAACGGTGACTATGAAACTATTGTTACTTGTTGTAACCCATTTGGTTCACTAATGTCTTCAGCAGAAAAATCTGCCATGTAGCTGCAGGTCATAAGAATGTGGTTCACCCTTAACTTCCTTTTGAAATAGCCTCGCCAGTCATTCAATTGAAGGCAATTCAATGGACACGAAATGCTTGCCTTGATGGTAATGTTTATGTTGCATAAAATAATAGGTGATATTGAGTGGCACAGAAGCCCCTTATTAGACAGCAAGGTAAGTATAAGAGGGGAGGGATTCAGGATTACAAAGAAAGAAAGTCAGGGCTGAAGTGGTCCATATTATTTTTGTAGGGCCTGAGCTGCTCTGCACTAGCTTCTAAACCTACGATTGAACTAGTTTACAAGGATCAGCTACTCCCTTTCCAATTAGTCCTATACTAAAATGGCAATTAAATACATAAGATCCTAATATACAATGTAAATGCACAGTGATAGTTCCATGTACAACTGATAGTGAACTAGTAATCACCATTAATGGGACCATTAGTCTACCTATCCCACTTTGAGGCCTGTATTGCCCCTTCAAAGTCAATCTTGGCAAATTAAAATTGACTCTTTTGTGCATCTTAAATAGAAGTCTGAATGACCTTTAGGGGGTGCTGTTTGTATTTTTTTATAAAGAGGCATTCTTTCATTCATCTATATTAGCAAGGTTTCAAACTGAATACATTCTTAGCAATCTTTTATTATTTCTTTCATCCAGTGTTCTCCCTGTATGTCTTTTTTTATGAACAGTTCATGGGTGTTCCCAAACCTCTAATAGGATTACTACATACTTTATGTAGATGTACATCATTAAACATTGGATTATCAGTGTCCTTAATCCTGTATTATAAGTGATATCAAAACACACACTTTCAATAGGGATCACTACATAGGAAGAGACACTGAGGCCACTTAACTCAACAAAGCCCAAAGTTAAACGGGCTTTATACTACACCACATTCATTTACCAATAAGGTATCTGAAATGTATCTGTTCTGTTTTATACAGTAATTTGACATTATCATAAGTGAGTTCATCTAATGTCTGAATTGACTTTCCAAACCCGTGACCCAACCGCCTAGAAAGACAAGGGCAGGAGGTGGACAGGAACAGCACCAGGTGCAGGTTCCCCTGACAGCCACACGTCATCTTAATTTCCTTAGCATAAATCCTGGAACTCCTTATCAAGTATAAATCTGGGTCACTGAAGCCCAACAGTGTGCAGCCCATAACTTCCACCTTTACACATGGGCAATAAATGCGGGTCTTATCAGTGACATTTATATCACATGAATGAATAAAGTAAAAATTAATAAGTGGCTTCATACAAACTTGGAACCAGTAATGTCATAGGTGTGATTTCCAGGAGTGCTGAGTAATTAATTCCAATCGGTTTGAACACTAAACCATAGCCACATTACTAATGAACCATGGAGAGTAAAACTTGTGATTGCTATCCAGTGACTCCTGCTTGAAAGTCTGAATACCAAGTGAGTAGTCTTAATAATGATGGTGGTCACAGGTGAATTATTCACTGTCTTGGCTTTCACATTGGTGATGGGCTACTGTAACCAGCCCTTCCTGGGGACGTTTCTGTCTGTATGGTATACCAGTAACTATAACCCGCAATAACCATATCTCAGTTTTCACCTCTGGAGCACAGTGAGTCGTGACAACAAATATGATGCCCCAAATGATACAAAAACCCAAAAGAACAATGAGGAATCAAACCAAATTAAATATTTTGTTCCAAAACTTCAATGCAGAAAATTTAATCTCTTTTACCTATACTAGTGTTTTGTGTAGGACAGTCATAATGTCCCTGTCCCTGAGCCAGAAGGTCTGGGTGCAAGTCTTACCTGCTCCAGTAATGTGTAATAACATCTCTGAACAGGCTGATTTGGAAAATAAACTAATGTTGCTCTTTAGAAATTGCTGACTATCACAGGTGTGGCTAGTCTGCAACTGTAGATTTTGTAGAAAACATTTTCATGCACTCACTAATTGGAGTGTTTTTCACTGATCAATTTCAGTGTCTGAATAGGTTGGACTGAGAGATGCTGAATTTTCACTTAAGGCCTGATTATCATTGAGTTGGAGGTCCAATTCTTACCTTCACAATCGTTATATGGCAATTACTGAAAGTAAGGCTTAATGGTAAAATGACAAATGGTGAGAAACAGTGTTCAAAAAGGATTAGTGCCGTGTTCTTTGTTGTTCATAATTTACGTAAATTATTTGGATTTGTGAAACATGAAGTAAAATTTCAAAATTCTGGGTGACATCAAATTGGGGCTGTAGTTAACACCATGTTGAACTACAATTAAAGTAAGGACTTTGTATAGGACCTTGGTTAGCCTAGAATTGAAATACTATGAATGGTTCTGCTGTATATGTTATAAAAAGAACATGGAAGCATTAGAAAAATCAAAAAATACTACTAGAATGATATGAGAATTGAGATGTTATACCTGTTGTATAAGGTAGTTGATAAGAAGTCCAGTCCTGAAGAGGGGTAATACCTGTAACGTTGACTGCTCCTTTCCTCCAGGTGCTGCCTGGCCTGCTATGTTCTTCCAGCCTCCTGTTTGTCAACCTTGGATTCCAGAATCTGCAGTTTTTTTGTTTCTGAGTGGATAAGAAAGCATTAATCCATGAACTAGGCTGAAGCATTGCCCACGCTGATATGAAACACAGCCACTGGGTGGAGCATTGGGTAGTCTTGGGCAGTTACAGGTATGTTTTCTACTAATCATATTATTATCAATACAAGAAACACGTATGTAGATACTAAGATGTAATAAACCTAATTTTACTATCAAGGACAAGAGCCTCTTCTGCCGAGATTTATTTGAGGTTCATCCTTCTCCAGTGCTTGGAAAGCCCTTAGACTAGCACTGGAAGAAGGATTGGAAGTACCATTCTACATAGTATACTCAGACCTTACCATCATGACTACAATACGGTAGCGCAGTGAGAATCTGACACTCAGCACCAAGACAGCAACAGTGAGAAGAATCCAAACAGAAAGGAAATGAGAAAATTCTGCAAAAAAGTGATTTCTATTTTCAGTGCATTCACATTTAAGGAAGGAGCAGCTAGTCAGTAAACAGCTTAAGAGCGCCAGCACAGGTTTGTGGAAACTGGAACAGCTGGTTGCCGCACTCTGAGATGGAAAAGCAGTTAGACGTGGGGAAAAGAGTACTAAAAAAGCCAGTGTGTATTACAGATAGTCATGCGTGGGCAGTAAGGGAGTAGATCTGAGCTGTAGATCTGTAGTCTGGGAGAGAAGCAGACAACATCAGGCTCCATCTGTAAGTTAAGTTCCTAAAGGACAGGGTTAAAAAAAACAGAACTGTAGGGTGCAATGTTGGTCTGGGAAGCTGAAGAAAAAGGGTGATAAGTGGTGCTTAGCATTAAAATGAGCAATACTATTGTTACAAAGAAAATATAACAAGATGCACAGAAAATGTTAAAAATGCAACTGTAATTTTTAATTCAAACTGTCAACATTGGGAGCAAAGTTAAAAGCAGTCATAGGTAAAAGATAAATTTAACCTATATAAACAAATTACAGGCAAGAAATTATGTGAAGGGTGACAAGAGTCAGTCTAATTGTAGATTCTTAATAATGATAATGTCAATAATTTTTTCAGATGAAATTATTTCAAAATGGCATGTTGTGCATCTTTTATCAGGAAAGTAGTGGGTGAGAGGCAAAAATCGTCTCAACAAGACAGGGAAAGGATGTAAATTGTCCATTTTGATGAAATTTACCTAGAAGGAACAAAACAGGTAGAGTTCTCCTTTTTGATTCCTAAAACCAGAAAGGTTGTATTAACACATCCAAGCAAGGTATTTAACAGAATTTACAAGCTTTGAAACATTGAAGAGAATCTTAAAAGCTTTATTTGAGAACGTTGCTACAAAATTTTAAAGTTCTAAATTGTATTCCTGAATACAAAAAGATAAGCTTATTGAACATCAAATTTAAAACAAAATTGAAATCCTACAGCGTAAAATACTTTCACAGTAATAAAATAAATTAAGAAGAAATAAAAAGAAAATTAATATTTCCTAGCAGATTCAACATGGTCTAAAATTGGAATTTGTGGAAAAATAGTTCCCAAGATACAAAATTGCTTCAAAAGTGAATATCAAGAAGGAGACCAAAGTTAATATATACTACTATATTCAGAGCACTTCTGCCCTCAAACCCTCTCCCCCAAACAACACTAAGGATAGAGTCACCCAGTCCTCACATACCATCTAACAATTTCCAAATCCAACGCATTATCCTCCGCCATTTTCACCATCTGCAATCAGAACCCCACTACCAAAGAGATATTTCCTTCCTCACCCGTGTCTGCTTTCCATAGGGACCGCTCACTCCACAACTCCCTCGTCTGCCCCACACTCCCCACTGACCCTTCCACCACACCCGGCACCTTTCCCTGCTAGGAATTTCTACACCTCTGTCCAAGGACCTAAACAATCATTCTAAATCCAACGGATTCACCTGTACATTTTCTAACCTGGTCTATTGCATCCGTTGCTTCCGATCAGGTCTCCTCTACATCGGTGACCAATTCATGGAGCATCTGCACTCTGTATGCTCCAATTAACAACACTTCACAGTTGCCAGCCATTTCACCTCCCCCCTCCCACTCCCTTGGTGACACGTCCATCCTGGGCCTCCTCCACTGTCACAATGAGGCCACATGTAAACTGGAGGAACAACACCTTATATTCCGCCTCGGGAGCTTACAGGCTAATGGCCTCAACATAGAATTCACCAGCTTCAAAATCTCCCCACTCCTGGCCTCATCCCATGTCTAGCCCTCCCTCTCACCCCACCTCCTTGACCTGACACAACCTGTCCTTCTTCCTGCTGACCTATCGTGCCACCCTTCCCATTGACCAATATCTACAACTCTCCACCTGCATCCACCTATCACCATCCCACCTACCTTCCCCAGCCCTTCCCCCTCTCTCTCTTTATGTCTGAGCTCTCTTCCCCCTCCCCAGTGCTGATGAAGAGTCCCGACCTGAAACGTCGACTTTCTTGCTCCTTCGATGCTGTTTGACCTGCTGTGCTCCTCCAGCTCCACATTGTATCGATTCTGACTTCCAGTATCTGCAGTCCTTGCTATCTCCTAGTCACTACTATATTCAGTAGGCTCATTGGCTGATGATTAACTTAAAAAAAACTTAAAAAAAAATACTTTTGAACACATTATAAAAGCTTTCAATAAATCACTCCAACAGGAACAAGTAAGGCTAAATCTTCCTATATATTCGCTGAGTGTCAATTTTGGGGAATTTCGTGGAGGGTTTCCCTTCTTGATCGACGATGACACTCCTTATGCAGTTTTATGCTGTTCATCTCATTAATTCTGTATCTGGGCTCCACAATGTGCTTCACATTGAATCATGCAGTTGCAGTGGTAGAATTACTTGCCACTGCTGGGACCATATGGCATTGAAGTTGCAGGTCCCATATTTAAACCCCAGCTGTACATTAGTACCAATGTTGCAAGCCAGGAATTGCCATTCAGAGTCTATTGCTTGACTGCTATTCTGGAGGAAATGGCTGAGAAAGGAAAGTCAGTAACCCTATTTGTGGATAGAGATCTGGAAGTTGTTTTGGACAGGTTATGGAGAGAAGGGCAGTCCTCTTTCCTCAAGACCACTAAAGGAGGCCCTGGCACCAGACACTGCCAGCCTAGGTAGAGAGAACAACTTGGTTCCAGGTAATGTCCCCATTGAGAAGAAACAACAGCAATGTAGAATAAAGGTCAATCAACTCCTACACTCTGCAAAGGTGTCAGCATCTGTTCTTACTCACTCTAACTATGCCACTGCACATTAATTCCACTAAGGGTAACGGTCTACCCCATTCACAATACATGCAGCATCTTCGTTCAGTGGCTTTCACCCACTTCATCCTAACAAACTACTAAGCCTTCCTGCTCTCTGTGCTTCTTGTTCACTGACTTGGGACACCAAAATACCTTCTCAGTCATTTTCCCCTCTGTAGCCTAGCATGTTGGGTCCAATCCATGCATTTGAATGACCCACTTTCTCTAACCATAGCATGGTCTTGTACTGATAAGCCCCCTAGAAGTGTACTGCACAAACCCCCAGCACTGACTATGGACTGCCCCCTAGACTGACTGGTGAGAACAGACTCCTGGCTGATTCTGTACAGCTCCCTGATTGACTTATCTTGACTGTTTGGAATTGACCTGCAGAACTGACTTTGATCAATCTCCTGGACTGAGAACAGAAATTGCCCTTGCCCTTGCCCTTGCCCTTGGATGTAATACCGTGTCTGTCCATAGTCCTCCTTTAACCAACTATTAATCTTAGCCTTTCAGACCTAGCCATTTGGTTGAAGTACATGCAGTGTGTTTACTGTGCAAGCTCTGACATTGACATGGCATGGTACCGTATAGCAACATGTCCATTTCTTTGACTGCTCAATGCTGGCAAGCATGACAGGTTGCCCGGCTTTCTGTCTGCGAAGCTAAAGTTTGAGACAAGGCAGAACTGTTGTGATCTTTTAAGATCTGAATCAAGCTGCAATATACTAAAAGGCAAGTCAGACATGCTGTGAGAATCCAAGTAAGGGCAAAGTGTTTGAGCACTGAGAAAGCAAACTAAGAGCCATGAGATGCATCCTGTGCAAATGCATGAGATGGGACTGTGAGCCAGCATACGGAGTGAGCTGGCAGAAACAATGCAATGTAGGCTGTCAGTGAGCTCCAAGGTGCAGTAGTGAAGTGGTGAAGTGTCTTCTGAGGTAGTCTGGCTGGCATATTGCTTCTGCCGACTTTGGTGGATGGAGAGAGGAGCTGGTTACATTCCACAGAGCCTACCATCAAATGTTGGGGAATGATAGCCAACATGGAGTCCTGGGGAGAATACAACAGCGAGCTACAACTCCCAGGTAACCACTCCAACTTTCAGATCAGGAATTGGCAACATCTAGTTTCTCACAAGTACCTGGAAGAATTGCAAACTGCATACAAATGAAGTAAGATTAGCTGCTAATGAATGCAGATAGGCTCCTCGCCACTTCTCATCCATCCATTGAAACCTTAAGGGGAAGTTAGACTTATTTTCAACATCACAAATCTCATTTCTTCATTCTCCCAAATTTTCAACATTGCCCATGCCGCTCAATGGCTGGGAAGATCCACCAGTAGAATTCTTGAATGGGCAAAATGGAACAGGAGAGTTTAATGTTCAGGAATCTACAGACAAGTTCAATGATGACCTCTATGATTTGTTGAAACTTGTGAATATGGAGTCTTTCATTCAAAATTCAGAGGAGGCAGAATTGTTGTAGGAATTTCTGCTCGGTCCTTATCAGAGCTTTTATATTCCAGGCAGATTTAATTTTGGAAAAGCTATCTAAATCATCTTGGTTGTGAAAGCAGGAAATATCACAAACTCTAAGAGGAGAAGGACACAGAAACAAATGAATTAGGAGCAGGAGTTGGCCCTTCAACCTGGTCTAACCTTTTAATAAGGTCTTTGTTCAGATCATGATCTGATTGTAACCTCTACTTCATATTACCTCTTACCTTGATATCCTTTAACTCACGTTCTAACCAAAAGGTTATCCCTCCTACCTTAAAAGCATCCAAAGACTCTTCTTCACTGCCTTTTGAGGAAGAGAGTTCCAAAGACTCGTGACCATCTAAAAGAAAATAAATGCTTGTCATTTCTGTCTTAAGTGGGCTACCCTTTACATTTATTCATGATCTCTCATCCTAGTCTCTCCCACAAAAGCAATCATTCTTTCCACATTCACAGTGTCAAAATCCCTCAGGATTGTACTTGTTTCAATTAAATTGGCTCTTACTTTTCTAAACTCCAGCATCTACAAGCCTAGTCTATCCAACTTTTCTTCATAAGATAACCCGCCCATTCTAGGTATCCATCTGGGAAACTTCATACTGCAGATGATACTCCGTATTTAATCTCAACAGGGCTCTGTATAACAGAAACAATAAACAATACCGTTCCCTTAGCTTTCGTAATTACAGCAAAGTAAATTCTTGAGATTCATGCACTAGAATACCCAGATCCCTGTACATCTAACAGTTCTGCAATCTTTCACCATTTAGATTAAATTCATCTTTTTTTATTCTGCCTGCTAAAATTGATAATTTCACATTTCTCCATTATATTCCATTCCCAGATCTTTGCTCACTCACGTAAATCTATCTGTAACCCTTTGTAGCCTCCTTATATCCTCTTCACAACATAATTTTCTACCTATATTAATGTCATCAGCATTATTTAGCAACCATACCCTCAGTCCCTTCATCCAATTTATTTATGTAAATTGTAAAAAAAATTGAGACCCCAACATTGATACCTGTGACACGCCATTCATTGCATCTTGAGAAAAAAAATTGCCTATTCTGTTTCCTGTTAGCTAACCAAGTTTGCATTCATGACAATAATGTTATACCCTAAACCATGAGAGATTGAAGAGAATTTTGAGATGGACATGAGGATTATTTTTCAGTCAGAGTTTGTGCAGCTTCGGAATGCTGTCTTAGAAAGTGAGGCCATCAAATTTTTTAAGGGAGTTGAAGATAGACTAGAGTCATAGAGTTGTACAGCATGGAAACAGACCCTTTGATCCAACTCGTCCATGCCAACCAGATATCCTAAATTAATCTATTTACCAGCATTTGGCCTGTAAAATTCCTTTAAACCCTTCCTATTCATATACCCATCCAGATGCCTTTTAAACGTTGTAGTTGTACCAGCCTCCCCGACTTCCTCTGGCAGCTCATTCCATACATGCACCACCCTCTGCCTGAGAAAGCTGTCCATTGGGTCCCTTTTATATCTTTCCTCTCTCACCTTAAAACTATGTCCTTTAGTTTTGAACTCCCCTACCCTGGGAAAAAGACTTGGCTATTCACCCTGTCCATGCCCCTCATGTTTTTATAAGGTCACCGCTCAACCTCCGATGCTTCTTGTTAGGCAAAGAAATCAAAGGTTATCGGATGTAGATGGGTATGTGGAATTTAAAAACTTACAAGGCAGCCATGATCTAATTTAATGATGGAACAAGCTCAAGGGACCAAATGGCCCATTTCTGTTCCTGATTTGTATGTTTGCATGTTCATGTTACCATAGATGAGCCTCTACTCTTCATTCTTTGATCTGGCTTCCATGCACATCTCCCAAGGAAAAGAACATCAAAACAGGTAATAAGAAAATGCAAACACAAAATGAAGCTGCATTTCATAGTATTGCCAACAGTTTGCAGTAGGATTGATTTGACCATCGGTATTATATTGTATGGACGCCAAAGTTGGAGGGATTTTTTTTTGATGTTTTTCAACAAATTAAACTGACTTTTTAAATACTTTCTGTGCAGACGTAGTTCGGTGACTAAACTCAGCAGAAATTGATAACTTTTTAGCATAAAAAACATGATGAAATATTGATGAATCTTGACTTCAAGCTTGCTGTGCTGTATGCAGTTGTCAGAAACTACACATCAATTTTTTGTTAGATAATGGATCAAGGCATTAAACTGACATCATCTCTCTACTAACGGGCACGTGGGACCAACTTCTTCAAATGAGAGCTGACAGCTCATTTCTCTCAGTGAATGGCTGTTCCGTTAGTTGCCTTACTGCTGGTTTAGCTGCATTGGTTTCACTTTTCTCCAACAGACTTTGAATTCTCAAGAACTTGTTTATCCCTGTAATATTTTGTCTTTCTTATAATGGTATATAGTTGTAAGGGTGTCAATTGTCATTCTGGTAATCACTCAAAAATCCATTCTATATGTATGAGTCTGGCATTGTCATTCTTGAGAAGAGAGTCACCACTCCGTGAGCGAAGGATCTTTCCTCTTTAGATGGCCCTAGTAGCTACAAAAAAAATTTTATGTCATGATGGTCAGTGTGTTGTTGGATCTCGGAGATAGCAAGAACCGCAGATGCTGGAGTCAGAGTCGATACAGTGTGGAGTTGGAGAAACACAGCAAGTCAGGTAGGAGAGTCGATGTTTCAGGCCTACACCTTTCATCAGGACTGCTCTCGACTCTCCTACTCTTCTGATGCTGACCTGCTGCGTTCATCCAGCTCTACACTGTACCCATGTTGTTAGATCTTTAAATTTCTCTTCCCACCACCAGTTTTTTTTACTAAAGTGAGGAGTGATTAAAGCAAAAGTAGACAGGAAACAGCTACTTGCAGGTCAGTCAATGTTAGAGCATTGGGATGTATTCGAAGAGGAGATTCAAGGGGTCAAAGCAAAGAGAAAGGTTGGGACAGCCAAATCTAAAGTGCCCCAGATGTCAAGCAGCTTACAGTATATATTAAGGCAGAAAAGGAATGCTTATGTCGACACCAAGAACTCAATACTATCAAAAGCCTGGAGGAGTATAGAAAGTGCAGGACATCTAAAAGTTAATGAGGAAAGTAGAGGGAGAGGGCAGGAAAGAATATTGGCAAAAAATTAAAAGAAAGCAGAACCCAAAGATCAATTCTTTATTCTTAAGAATAAGTTCGTAAGCGAGGAAAGAGATGGACTCATAAAAGATTTTTAAAAAGGTATCCCATGTGTAGAGTCAGAAGATGTGGGCATGGTCATTAATGAATACGTTGTGTTCAAAAAGAAGGTGACAATGAAGGCATTGGAGTTAAGGAGGAGGAGTGTGAGATATTGCATTTGATAAACAAAGGGAGAGAGGAAATATTCAGGGGTAAGTATCCTTGAAAGGGAATAAATCATTGGGGTTGATTGAAGCACACTGTTAAAAGAAGGCAGGGAGAAAATAGAGATGTTGCGACCATCATTTTCCAACCCACACTGGATACAGATGGGTGCCAGAGGACTGGAGGACTGCTAGCAACAAATACCAATAATCGTATGCGTATGTGAATTTTGAAAGCTTTAAAGGTTTGGCAAAGATCTGTAGCTTGGGTTGTGGGTGATGAAGTTGACTTGCTTGCTGAGCTGCTCAGACGTTTTGTCACCGTGATAGGTGACATCATCAGTGGAGCCTCCGATGAAGCGATGTTATTCTACTCTTCTTGAAATTTATACTGTTTGGTCCGCTATGGTGAGGACTATCATTTCTGGTTTTGATCTGTATGGGTTTGTATATGGAGTCCAATTCAATGTTTGTTGATTGCATTACGGGTGGAAAACCATGGCCCTAGGAATTCCCGTGCATATCTATGTTTGGCTTGGGCTACTATGGTTACCTTGTCCCAGTTAAACTGATGGCCTTTATTGTCTGCATGTACTGATATTAAGGAGAGTTCCTTCCAAAGGAAACTAGCCATCAGAATACATGAGCATCAACTAGCAGCAAAACAGCATGACGAACTGTCCTTAATATTGGTACATTCAGGATTATGAGACACATAGATAGGATGGATAGGAGGGCACTTTTCCATTAGTAGAGGGGTCAATTGATTTAAAGTTAGAGTTTGAAGGCTAAGAGGAGAATAGAGGAGATTTTTTTCAACTGGAGGATGGTGGGAGTCTGGAAGTCACTGCCTGAAAAAGTGATTGAATCAGAAATCTTGTAACATTTCAAGTAGTACTTATATATTCACTTGTGTTACCATAGCCAAGAGCTGGAAAATTGGAATAGTATAGTCAGATCTTTCTTGACCAGTGTAGAACCCACTCTATTCCCTCTGCAGCCTGATTCCATTCCATCTTAGATGTGGCACCTCCCTGCCACAGGCCTGACCCCTTCCCAAATCAGTAACCCTCTTCCCCTGCTAGCCTGATAGCTCCTGGTAAACGATCAACCCCTCCCTCCCCACTGCCAGCCTGACCACACTACCCACCACGCCTGTTGCTGGCCTGACTCCCCTGAACCCAATACACCCCCTACCTCTACTCCACTCTGCTCCTCCCTTCCCCTCCCCTCACCACTGTCCTCTAGCTGCTCTCTTAACTCATCTTCTGAGATACCTGGCTCCTGCCCAGCATTGTCAAGTGTGAGACAGTATATGTGTGGAAGTGGTTAGGTAAATATTTTTGTAGCTTTAGGGAGGAAGGAGAACATTGATGGAGAATAATGTTGGGTTCAGAGAATATGATGACGCAACATTGCACGAGGTACGGGATGTGTGGTTGCAATGAATGCCTATGGGTCTGGAACATGCCTGTCTTTAGACACTTAAGTTCACTTCACTTGATATAAACAAATGGCTGAAGATATTGGATACAAGGACTATGGACTCTGACAGCATCCTGGCTGTAGTATGGAAGACCTGTGCTCCAAAAATAACTATGTCCTTAGCCAAGTTGTACAGCTGCAATGCAGACATTTACCTGACAGTGTGGAAAATTACCTAGTTATGTCCATTCCACAAAAATCAGAATAAATCCAATTCAATTAATTATCATCTAATCAGTTTACTCTCAATCATCAGTAAAGTGATGAGGAAGTCATTGACAGTGTTATCAAATGATACCTAATCAGTAATAAACTGCTGACTCATTCTCAGTTTGGGTTCTGCCTTTGTTCAAATACGGACAAAAGAGCTGCTGCCTTCCATTTTGTTTGGCCTTTACATGACACCAATTCTCCAACAGATTGTAATAGTTAATGCTCTCTGAGAAGCCTGCCAGTTGTAAAAAGCCTCACTTTCTTAATCTCGCGCAATGGGGGAAGTGGGCAAGAACAATCGACATCATGGACAAATCAAAAGATGGCTGCTAGTTTTTCACAACAGTGACTGCATTTTAAAATAAATCATGGGCAATGACGTGCTTTTGATACATCATGGGAATGCGGTAGACACCGTATAAATACAAATTCCTTGTGTTTTTAGTGTTCCATAAATTTTAACTGGCAAGTTGAGGTGGAGAATAGACAAGTGGGCCATAATAGGGGCATGGTGCATGGGTAATACGGCGAGAATGGGACAGTAGTGTAAAAAAACACATTAGGTTGCATGTGGAGATACCCTTCTTGCAAGTCACCAAAATGACACTCAGCCGATTTCGGGAAGGATTCAGCCCAAAACGATTAAACCTTAGGTTTATTGCATTATTTTCTATTTGAGAGATGGAAGAATGAGCAATGGGATTTGATGCAAAACAGAAAAGGGAGAGCAGAGTTTAAAGGAGCTGAAATTTATAGAACCTACAGCACCTTTAGATGCTTCAATTCACTTCACATGACATTGACAAATGACTGAAGGCGGTGGATACACAAGGACTATGGGCTCCAGTAGCGTCCTGACCCTAGTATGAAAGACTTGTGCTCCAAAAATAGCTATACCCAAAACTAGCTACAGCAAAACATCTCAAGGTGCTTCACAGGAGCATTAACAAATAAAATTTGACACCAAGTGATATAAGGAGATACCAGGACAGGTGACTAAAGTCTTGAAGAAAGAAGAATGTTTTAAGTAGTGTCTTACATAGACATTAAGCCTGGGAGGCTGACAAGGAGTGAATTGGAGCAACTGTGTGTTTCATTTCAGCCTTTTCAGGTCAGTATTTGTCCTTTTCAAAATCATTTTCAATTCATGAAAGTTCTCGTGTATTGAACCAGATGATTGGAGTTGAATATTGATCATCCAATTTTACTATGATCGTAACAGACAGCAGATGCAGAGAACCATGATGTAACCAGGGATGATGATAAAGGCATTTGGGATGTTGTGGATAAAGTATGATTGTATGAAACTATTGCATAACAGATCCTTCAGACTGTTCTCCCAACCTGAATACAAGTTATCAGGTATTAATGAGGACAACTTTGTAGATTGACCGAGCTGACTTTTCTTATGTCTTATGTGACATCTGTATAGCTCAAATTGTTTACAGCTTGCTAGTCCACATCTGAGGGCATTAACAGTCAACCTCATAGCATAGACACATGCCAGCTAGATCAGGTAGAGGTGGCTTTCTCTGAAGAAATGAGTGAACTGTATTTTAAACCACTACCATCTCACAAATTCTTGGTATTATTAGTTTCAAATTCACTACTTGATGGAATTTAAAGTTGAGCCCAGTAATGATCAGAGACCTGCCTATATCATAAATAGTTCACACTGTACCAGCAATATTCAGTTGTTCAACTGATCGGTGGTTGATTAATCATATTTGTTGAGACTTTGGAATCTGGTGTGTCACCTCTGCAGATGTCTGAGACTTAAAACACAATACCCTTTTTACAAATAGTAGGCAATTATCTTACAAAATAAATGAGTCCCTTTAATTAAATGGTAAATATTAAAATTGTGATGGACTAATTTATCATTGTAACTTGGATTACTGAACATGAGTCAGGAGTTAAGTTTATTAAGTGTGTCGAACAACCGGGTGACTAATATATGACTGTAGCTGGCCTGATGTTAACTTCAATGTGCTGCTCTTTCATACAGACATAAAAAAATCCAATATTCACTTCTGTAGCATATAGGTTAAGTAGTCTTAACTGGTTGCTTGTACGAGTGTTGCAATCAAAATTGATTCAGGCTTAGGGATGAGTAAGATAACCAGATACAGGTTCCTGCTTTAGCATCAATGATTGTGAACCATGGTCAAATAGTCTGTCAAAGTTCACATGAAGAACCCATGGGAAATACAAAATGCAATATGAATCAGTACCTTAGTAGCAGTGCAAATGGCTGAACAAGATAACATTATCTGGCAGTTCAGTAAAATTCTGGCTGTTATTGAAGCGCTTAATCTATTTATTACTTGAATACATTTTGCCTCCTATACATTCTTAGTATATAGGAATGGTATATCATATAATGCACAATGCATTATTCAGCTACTAAAGGGAAGACATTTCCTTTTATTGTCTAATTGCTGTTAAATAAATACTGGATAAAGTCAAAGTTCATGACTTCCTCTTTTTCAAGGAATATTTGTTCATGGTTAGACTTTTGGCTTCTATGTCAATTACACTTTATGAATTACATTCCAAATGAGTGCTTTTGTCTCTTGACACTTTATTTCAATTCAAAATTTGCTGTCATACTTGAAGACAATAAACATGTGCTATCTGTAATGTTTTTAATATGACCTGGTGTAAAATACTATCTGTAGGAATGAAGCATATCAACTTATGTCTGCTGTGAATATATTTTCTTAGCAAGTGTGCAATGCTTATTTGAATTTTAAAAAAGTTCAGGGGCTCTGTGTGCAGTGGTAGTGTCCCTACCTCTGGATCAAGGAGGCCAGGGTTCAAAGTCCCACCTGTTCCAGAGGTGTGTTATCTCTGAACAAGTTGATGAGAAAATGTGTGTTGTTACAATCTTTCTTTTTTTAAATGACTCACAATGAGCTATGATGGAGTAATTCAGTTTTCAAAAAAAAATTATTTAACCTATTTTTCCTAATCAACCTGATCAGAGATGTTGTTACACACCTCTGGAGTAGGTGGGACTTGAACGGGAGTCTCTTAGTCTAGAGGATAGAGACACTACCACTGTATCAGGGTGGCATGGTGGCTCAGTGGTTAGCACTGCTACCTCACAGCACCAGGAACCCAGATTCGATTCCACCCTTAGGTGACTGTCTGTGTGGGGTTTGCACGTTCTCCCCGTGTCTGCATAGGCTTCCTCTGCGTGGTCCGGTTTCCTCATTCAGGCTAAAGATGTGCAGGTTAGGTGGATTGGCCATGCTAAACTGCCCATAGTGTTCAGGGATGTGTAGATTAGTTGGGTTATAGGGGGATGGGTCTGGGTGGGATGTCTGAGGGTCGGTGTGGACTTGTTGGGCTGAAGGGCCTGTTTCCACACTGTAGGGATTCTATGATCTAAGAGAGCCCTAGTTACAATTTTCTTAGCTAGCTGTCACTGTTGAGATGCTGGAATAAGTTCAAGAAGGATATATCCAAAGAAACAATGTAATTAATGGGATTTGCCTTCCCTTGCTTCCAATGTTTCCTACTGCTGTGATGAAGTGACTGTTGTTGAGGTATTATTCCTATAATTACTAATAATGCTTTGGTCTTTTGTCCAAATAATAATCCTTTCATGCCTGAGCCTAAATAATGAATATTGGTCTGCTTATCCGTGGAAAGATGTTCTTGCTATAGAAGGGGTGCGGCAAAGGTTTACCAAATTGGTACCTGAGATGGCAGGACTGATGTATGAGGAGAGATTGAGTCTGTTAGGATTGTATTCACTGGAGTTTGGAAGAATGAGAGCAGAATCTCACAGAAACCTATAAAGTTCCAACAGGACTAGACAGGTTAGATGCAGGAAGGATGTTCCCGATGGTGGGGAGTCCAGAACCAGGGGGTCATAGTTTAAGCATAAGGGGTAAACCTTTTGGTCTGAGATGAGGAGAAATTTCTTCACCCTGAGTGTGGTGAACCTGTAGAATTCAGCACCGCAGAAAGTGATTCAGGCCAGAACATTATATGTTTACAGCAGGAGGTAGATTTAGCTTTTGTGGCTAATAGAATCAAGAGATATGGGGGTACAGTGGGATAAGGATATTGAGTTTGATGATCAGCCATGAGTATATTGAATGGTGGAGCAGGCTTGAGAGGTCGAATGGCCTACTCTTGCTCCTTTCTTGTCATGTTTTTACATCATTGAAACATCCTAACCTAATCCTAGGAGATAGCAAGAACTAGAGTCAGAGATAACACAGTGTGGAGCTGGAGAAACACAGCAGGCTATGCTGCCTGGCCTGCTGTGTTCCTCCAAACTAATCCTAGCCTGATTATGCTCTCTGCTGATGATCATAAACGTACAAACCTTCAACAGTAATGACTAGATCACAGTCAGCAGCAAGAAACCTGGCAGAATTTTTTTTCCCTGGGCTAGTGAGCTGACTTCCACTTGCTTACTTTCTAAAATCAGCTGCTTCCACACAGAGCAGGTACCACAAATTTTCTCACTCTGCGTATCTCAGCTTCAAAAGACTTCGGCTTCTAAAGTTGTAAGAATTTCAATTTGTATCAGTAGTTCACATTTTTTAAGAATTCTCAGAATGCTCAGTTATGATTTTGATAGTGCATATGATGCACTCAAGTCATTTCCACCCATTTATTGTGGAACCAGAAAGAATTAATCTCTAATGATTACAAGAACTGCCGATAATCTATCATTGGAAGAAAGAAGAATCCTTAAGTAATGAATGATTGGTTTTAATAAGTTGATTTATTTATAAGTTTCAAAAGGGCACAGCAGTGTCTGCCCACTAAAAACTGTTTGTTGTCGTGTGGATGTTAAATGTTTTTAAGTACCATGTGCCCTTAAGGGTTTTGTGGACATCTGTAAAATCACCCTCAGCAAATCTGTGAGTACCAAAATGCAATTAACTTACACACAGCAGGAAAACTGACATTATCAAGTGAATGTTGTTCAAGAGGTTTTCTTTCTCTCTCAGCACTCCCCTGCACGATTACTATCTCCACCCCCTACCATCCCTCATAGCTGGTGCCAAGAGATATTGCCACATGAAAGCATCGCTGTCAGCATCAATCACTATTAGTTGCATGACTACATTCCAGATGCTCAATGGCCTAATTTAGTTACTTTGCTGCTGGAAGCAACTTCCCTGTTTAGTTACAATTCTGGATGGCTCTTCTGGGGTTAAACCCAAATGAACACACAAATTATTTTGCAAGTTGTGTCCCAAAGTCATGGCATAAAAATAGAAGCATAATCATGGATGGACTATTGCGCATGTATAAAACAAACAGCTACTACCCATTTGGATAGATCACCACTGCTATTCTCTTTCTGTAGTGATGAGCAATATTTACGGGGTAAATGGACCTTTAGTCATACACAGATAGCTGAATAAAGTTCCAAATTAGAGAGGCAAAAAAATCCTGACAATTAATATAAAAGGAAGTCCAAAAGACTTCTATAGGCATATAAATAGTAAAACAGTCTTTCACCTTCCTAGTCCCCTTGCCACCTTACACCCTGCATGCATCCTATTTACTTGGCACTCTACACATCTCACACCCTACCTCTAACCCACCTGGCACTCTGTTACCCACCTGGCCCCTTATACTTACTTTGCTCTAAACTCACATTTAGCTTGTGTACTCACCTTTAGTCAGCAGGCATCAAATGATCCTGGACCTTTAATATTCAGAAGATGGCAGCTGACAGGTGAGAAAGGCCTTCCCCTGACAGTCCTGTATAATGATGCAAATATCAGAATGGAGGACATATGACTCCATACTTCTGAAGAAGCTCCAAGCAGAATCTCCTGTCAGAAATACAGAGTTATTTTGTGGCAATAAAAAAAGGATTAGAGTGGCAAGCTCTAGAGATTAGAGTAACAAGTGAGATTGTTACTCCTCAGAAAATCCAGGTCAATAATTCAAGACAAATTGGCAATCACTTGGGCAAATATGGATTTATTAAGGAACATTAGCATGGATTGTTAAGGCAAAAGAAAGTTGTGTTTAACTAATTTGCTTTAGTTTTTTGATAGATAACATCATGTTGATGAGGGCATTGTGATTGATGTGGTGTATATGGACTTCCAAGAGGCTTTTGATAAAATGACATACAACTTTCGCATTGGCAAATTTACAGCTAATGGAATAAAAGGGATGATTTTGGAATGGATCCAAAATTTATTGCATGAAAGAAAGCCAAGTAGTGATGAAAAGTTGTTTTTGAACCAGAGGAAAATTCTCCACTATTCAAACTCCTGCTTTTCCTCATTATATATGACCTAGACCTCACTGTACAGAGCATGACTTCGAAATTTTCCAAAGACACAAAACTTGAAAATACTGTGACTGTTAGCAGGAAAGTGATAAATTTCAAGAGGATGCAAACAGATGGGTAGAATGGATGGACAAGTGCCAGGTGAAATTTAATACAAAAAATTGATTTATTTAAGTAGAGAAAGGGAGGAGAACCAGTAAAAATCAACGGTACATTTCTAAAGGGGATATAGGAGCAGAGCACCCTGAGTTACATGTGCATAAATCATTGAAAGTAGGTCAGCTTGAAAAAGCATCTAATGAAGTATAACGCATCTTGTGTTTTATATTAAGGGTATAGAGTACAAGAGCAACAAAGTTAGGATAAAATGCTGGTTTTCCAACAACTGGAGTATTGTGCACAGACTAAGCATAACACTTTCAGAAGCATGTGAAAGTTGTAGAGAGGGTAAAGTATAGATTCACTATGGTTCTAGGGATAAGTAGCATCAGTTATGTGGATAGACTGTAGCAGTAGGGGCTGTTCTCCCTGCAGAAGAGAAGATTAAATCGATATTCGATAGAGGTGTTCAAAATCCAGAGTGACTGGGCAGAATAGGTAGGAAGGAAGGAACTGTTGGTGGAACAATCAAGAACCAAAGAGGACAGCTTTAAGGAGATTGACAAAAACAGCAATGGTGATGGAGACCTGATTGAAATGGGCAGCAGTGACAGGAGATGAAAACTGGTGACAGAGTCCCTTCAACCTCTTTCTTCTTAACACAGTTGAAGTTTAATGTCGCAGGAAAACAGATAGTATAGGCAAGTGTTTCTTCAAATCAGAAGCTGTATAAACGTTGAATAGTACAGTCAGGAATTTCACTTTTAAAATGTAAATTAATTAATTAGATGTGTTGTAGCTTTGGTCCATAGAGTAGAATCTGTACAGTGTGGAAGCAGGCCCTTTGGCTTATCGAGTTCGCTCCAACCCTCTGCACACCAGACTCACCCTCCTACCCTATCCCTGTAACCCTGCACTTCCTGTGGTTAATCTACCTAGCCAGCACATCCCTGAACACTAGGGGCAATTTAGGATGGCTAATCCTCCTAACCTGCACATCTTTGGACCATGAGAGGAAACTGGAGCACCCAGAGGAAACCCACACAGACACGGGGAGAATGTGCAAACTCCACACAGGCAGTCACCTGAGGGTAGAATTGAACCTGGGTCTCTGGCACTGTGAGGCAGCAGTGCTAGCCACTGAACCACCGTGATACCTCTAGAAGTGACGGCTCATCCAGAATAGGAGTTGGTGGACACTGGTGCAATCCATGGTGACCACCTGTGCAGCAAGTGTTAGCTGCAGACTTTGCGATATATCAGGGTTGGAGAGAGAGTAACCTGGAAATTGTGTTTCAGAAGGCATTCGTAACTCTTATATTAATGACATCAAATTCAATCCGTGGTCAGGAACAGGAGGGTGTGACTACAAGTAATGCGAGTATGGGGATCCAGAATTTACCCTGGGAGGATTCTAAGCAAGTGCCCTTGTCTAAAGGTACTGTGTCCTTGCTGCCGGTGTAGGCGAGGGCACAGATTGCAGGGAGGCTGAGGAAAATGACCACACTAAATTATAGTCCAGAGCACCTTTGAAGTGGTGGAAGAACAGAGAACTGCAGTAGTAATTGGGATAACATTGAAGAAAAGGTACTGTGAAAACCTCCCATGATCAATCTCCCTGGGATCAGTGAATCTCCCTGATTAGAGGTCCCTGGTCTATAATTCAAAGCCTCATGTGCTCTCACTGACCTGCCAGGGTTTTAATCGCTTGTCATGTTTTAATCCTGATCTCTGTATCTCACAATTGCCTCAAACCACCCTGTAATCTCCCCGCAAAATCTCAATTTGTCAAGCTCACTCAAGCAGTTCAAACATGGCAGTGGGTTTCTTAATTGACATTACATCCACCATTTGGTAAATTATCACAGGCAATTATGTGCTTCTCACCTCATTATCTATGCAAACAGGAGGTTGTGCAAATGACTCAACAAGACCCATGAGGTGACTGTGCAGGACATTCTCACCCCTGGCATAGTTTGTTTCTGGTATCTCATTTAAAGGCCAGCTGGACATCACTTCACTCACTGAAAGCCAACAGTTTCTACTTAACCTCTGATGGTCTCACACAACACGATTGAAATTGCAATCCCTATAGTGTGGAAGCAGGCCATACGGCCCATCAAGTCCACTTCAACCCTCCAAAAAGCATCCCACCCAAACCCACCCACTACCCTATAACCCTACATTTCTACATCCCTGGACACTATGGGCAATTTAGCATGGCCAATCCACCTAACCTGCTCATTTTTGGATTGTGGGAAGAAACTGGAGCACCTGAAGGAAATCCACGTAGACTTGGAGAAAATGTGTAACTGAGATTGGAATTGAACCCAGGTGCCTGGCGCTGTGAGGCATCAATGATAACCACTGAGCCAAATTCCACCCATACTGAAGATTAAGGCCCTCGGATGATTGACAATGGTATCAATGTTCAAGTGGCTAGGATGAGTTTATGTTTCCCTCCTGTGTGAATCACTAACTCCCCTTGCCACAAAAGAGATTGGGTTTGTTGGAAATGGGGTTGTCACTTACGGTCTGTGTCCGATCTGCCAATTTCAAAGGTCTTGGAATCTTTCTAACCCTACAAAAATTTAGCCCAGTGTTTATACCCTGAATATTTCCTGTGACAACCAGGTTGACAGTGGATAAAAAAACAAAGCTTGCCGTAAGGAAGAAGGCATGCAACAGTAAGAGGCAGGTCTCTTAAATCAATGTATCTCCGAGTATTTAATAGAAAATAAATGTTCAAACATTTGAATTGCTGAGTTTTCTTAATTGCTTTATTCCTTTGTTCTGCATGTTAAGTATATAATGCTCATAACCCAGATATTAAATTAGAGAACTGATTGCCTGACCATGGGGATCACCAATGCTATCTGCAATCCGATGCAGTAGGGTCACTAAATTTGCACAATTTAAATACACTCCTTACACATTTCCCACATGTGGAATAGATGCTCTATCAATTAGTAGGCACAGAATGAATAGTGTAGCAACTCTAAAGACACCTGCCCTCATGGAGAAGATGCATCAGTTTTACTGGAACAGAACTGACTATTCAGCAAACAAAGCTTTCCTTGGAGAGCAGCACCAAATTGGAATTTCAGCTTTAAAAATATAATTATTTAATAGTGTAAAGTTCTATTGCTGCTGAAGGTCAACAGCTTTCTGCCAGGCATGATAACACCACTGGGTCAACACCGCTTTGGAATTGCAGAACATAAAGTCCATGGAATAACAAGGTATGGAGCTGGATGAACACAACAGGCCAGGCAGCATCAGAGGAGCAGGAAAGCTGACATTTCGGGTCTGGACCCTTCTTCTGAAGAAGGGCTCAGACCCAGAACTTCAGCTTTCCTGTTCCTCTGATGCTGCCTGGCCTGCTGTGTTCATCCAGCTTCACACCTTGTTATCTCAGATTCCAGCATCGGCAGTTCCTACTATCTCTGAATTTAAATCTAGCTCACTCCTGGGGCGGGGGGATTACTCA
>NC_063341.1:32854676-32893209 GCF_021869965.1 Rhincodon typus | reverse complement strand
CAGGCAGCATCCTGGTAAATCTCCTCTGCACCCTCTCTAAAACATCCACCGCCTTCCTATAATGAGGCGACCAGAGCTGAACACAATATTCCAAGTGCGATCCAACCAGGGTTTTATAGAGCTGCAGCATAACCTCGTGGTTCTTAAACTCAACTCCCATGTTACTAACAAAATTATGAATGAGAGTCAATGGATATTGTATACTTATATTTTCAGAAAGCATTTGATAAAGATCTCCCACAGGAGGCTCGTTAGAAAATGAAAGCACATAGGATAAGAGACAGACAGACAGAAAGCAGAGAGTAGGATTAAATGTATCGTTCGCACATCAGCAAGCCATGATTACTGGGGTACCGCAAAGATCAGTACATACACCCCAGCTGTTGAAATTTTATTTCAATGATTTGTAGGTGGGGAGCAAATGTAACATTCCCAAATTTGAAGAAGAAACAAGGCTAAATGAAAATTTTTCTGAAGAAGGGTCCAGACCTGAAATGTCAGCTTTCCTGCTCCTCTGAAGCTGCCTGGCCTGCTGTATTCATCCAACTCTACACCTTGTCATCTCAGATTCCGGCGTCGGCAGTTCCTACTATCTCTTTTGCTGATCTGGTTGTGTTTTGTTTTCAACATTCCTATCCATCCTAATGACAGCAAACGGCTAGACAATGCAGCCAAAGTAGAAGCCAATGATCTTGGATATACTTCTGTCATCTCCTTTGGACACAAAATTAGTCAATTGGAAAGTGGCCATTGGCTGCTCAGAGACAAATCCTCTCACAGATACAGGAGCATTCAGCAATTTTCCTTACAACGGTGACAAACCACTGAAAGTTCATGGGACTTCTGAAACATTTCGTATTCAAAAACATGAGAATGAATGTTGTCTTCTATTTGATATCTAGAGACTACAATATGTTTCTCAGTTTCCATGCAACAACCTATCTGCATATGATTGCAGAAACATTCATATAAGATTTGCTAAAGTTGACCTCAATGCATCTTCTATCACATTAAACTTGGAAGAATCAAGATATCATACAGTATTCTCCACTCACTTTGGACAGTTTCAATACAGGAAGGTCAACTTTGGTGTGAATTCAGCAGCTGAGGTATTTCAGCTCATGATCCAGTCTACACTTCCAGGACATAAAGGCATACTGAACATCAATGATGACATTCTCATCTATAGTTACACTGAAAGTAACTCAAGATATGCCTACAACCTCTTAGAAACTAGAACCTCATCTTCAATAAGGACAAGTGTTTGTTCAATGAAAGCAGAATCAGATTCTTCACTCACGTGTTTAGTAGTAAAGGGGTATCACCCAGTCTTTGGAAAGCTGAAGCCGTTGCAAATGCTGCAGATCCTACAAATGTGCAGGAAGTCCAGATTCTATCAACAATCATCATGTACTGTAATTGCTTCATTCCTGACCTCACAACACTTTCTGCCTCCCTATCCAATCTGACCAAAGACACCACAAAATGGGAGGGGAGTATATCACACAAACGGTCCGTACACCAGATCAAACTGCACAGAGTCCTATTTCAATCATAGAAAAATTACTTTATCTTGTGCACTAAGCCAAAATTGTTACCTGCACATTGAGATACCAGTTTGGATACCAGTATCTTAGGATGTGGGTGTCTGCACATACACTGTCCCTGAGGTTGCTTGCTCTCTATCAATAAGAAAGGCTCTTCAACACCTTAATGACTGTAGTACTCTTTATATACATCCGTACATCAGATTGTTAATGTAGCTCTCTAGTGTAATGTCTGGGACCTCTCTATTTACGTACTGTTACTAGAATGGTGTCTTCTCTCTTAATGATATCAGAGTTGGGTGATCAGTTATATCATCATTATACCATGAAAACCAGCAGTTACTTATGGATGCGAGCCCAGTTGCTTTGACTGTTGTCCTCATGCAAAAAGATAAGATAGACAACCTATCAAAGCAGATCACTAATGCCCTCACAGTAGCAGTATTTGCAGGCAAAACACTCTCAATCATGTGTTATACATTCATCTTTATTTCTATGAAAGCATTTTAAGTAATAGCTGATCATAAAAAACTAGTAAGCTTGTTCAACAATCCAGGTGGCAAGTCACCTATGCAAATAAAGAATTTGATATCCAAATTTCAAAAGTAAGAGTTAAATATTGACTATCAGCCAAGTATTCAATGCCAACAGTCACACTTACTATTGTAGAAATTTATCAATGTTCTTCAGACAGCACCTTCCAACCTCACGACCACTACCGTCCAGAAGAAGGGCAGCAGATACTGTTTCTGCTTCAGAATTCTGGTACACATAGCATTTTGCTTTTGTCATGCTAATATAAATGCTGCTCTACTGTGATCTATAATATGATATTGCAAGAATCACTAAAGAAAAACTGTAAAGAAAAGGGAAAGAAAACAACCACTAGCAAGTTCTTCTCCAAGCTAAATCCCAAGATAATTATGATAAAAACCTCTGCAAGCAATCTTGGTTTAACATTCTAAGATGGACATCCTGATGATCAGATTGTTTAAGCATTTCATAAGAATAGAGTTGAAAAAGCATGTTCTGTTCCTCCCAGACTTGCAGACAATGTTTAGATTTTTAAGTGTGATGTAAGTCATAGAAGTGTACGGTTTTATATTAGACTTCTGCGTATAAAAAATCTGAAAATTAGGAACATGTTCAGTAAAAGATGTGGAAAAATAAAAGATAGACTTGGTAACATCTCTTTTAAAGTATGCAGTGAGGTTATTAAATCCCAACTGCAGGAATGAGAGGTAATGAGAGGAAACTCTAATGGGGAGAAAATTCAGAAATCTGAAGTGCAAAGGGCCTTGAGAGTCCAAGTCCAGAATTCTGTTAAGGTGAGCTTGCAGCTTGAGTAGGTAGTTAGGAAAGCGAATACACTGTTGACATTTATTTCGAGAGGACTAGAACATGAAAGCAGGGATGTATTTCTGAGGCTTTATAAGGCTCTGGTCAGACAATATTTAGAATATTGTGAGCAATTTTGGGCCCCATATCACAGGAAGGATGTACTGGCCCTGGAGCGTGTCATAGGATGTTCACAAGAATAATCCCAGGAATGAAAGGCTTAACATATGAGGAACGTTTCAGGTCTCTGGGTCTATCCTCGATGGATTTTAGAAGGATGAGGGGGAATCTAATTGAAACTTACAGAATATTGAAAGGCCTGGGTAGAGTAGACATTGGAAAGATGTTTCCATTAGCAGGAGAGACGAGGACCCAAGGGCACAGCCTTAGAGTAAAGGGAATGGAGATGAGGAGAAAATTCTTCGGCCAGAGAGCAGTGAATCTATGGAATACATTGCCACAGAAGGCTGTGGAGGCCATGTCATGGAGTATATTTAAAACAGAGATAGATAGCTCCTTGATTGTCTTAGGGATCAAAGGTTACGGGGAGGAGGCGGGAGAATGGGGTTGAGAAATTTGTTAGCCGTGATTGAATGGCAGAGCAGACTCACCAGGCCGAATGGTATTATTTTTGCTCATATATCTTATGGGATAGATGCAGGAAGAATGTTCCAATGACTGAGTAGTCCAGAACCAGGCGTCACAGTCCAAGAATACGGGGTAAACCATTTAGAGTCATAGTCATTGAGATGTACAGCACAGAAACAGACCCTTTGGTCCAACTCATCCATGCCAACCATATGTGCTAGATAAATCTAGTCCCATTTGCCAGCATTTGGCCCATATCCCTCTAAACTCTTCCCACTCATATACCTATCCAGATGCCTTTTAAAATGTTGTCATCGTACCAGCCTACACCACTTCCTTTGGCAGCTCATTCTATACCTGCACCACCCTCTGCATGGAACAGTTGCCCCTTAGGTCCCTTTTAACTATTTCCCCTCGCACCATAAAACTACGCCGTCTAATTTTTGACTCTCCTACCTGGTGGAAAACACTTTGTCTATTTACTCTATCCATGACCGTCATGATTTTATAAACCTCTGTAAGGTCACCCCTCAGCCTTTGACACTCCAGAGAAAACAGCCCCAACCTATTCCACCTCTCCCTTTAGCTCAAACCCTCTAATCCTGGCAACATCCTTGTAAATCTTTTCTGAACCCTTTCATGTTTCACAACATCCTTCCTATAGCGGGGAGACCAGAATTTTACGCAGCATTCCAAAAGTGGCCTAACCAATGTCCTGAGATAACAAGGTGTAGAGCTGGATGAGCACAGCAGGCCAAGCAGCATCATAGGAGCAGGAAGGCTGACGTTTCGGGCCTAGACCCTGCTGCATAGCTGCAACATGACCTTCCAACTCCTATACTCAATGCAATGTCCAATAAAGGCAAGCAGACTAAACGCCTTCTTCATTATCCTATCAACCTGTGACTCCACTTTCAAGGAACTACAGACCTGCACTCCAAGGTCTCCTTGCTCAGTAACACTCCCCAGGACATTAGCATTAAGTGGATAAGTCCTGCCCTAATTTGTCTTTCCAAAATGCAGCACCTCACATATATCTGAATTAAAATCCATCTGCCGTTCCTTAGCCCATTGCCTTATCTGATCAAGATCCCGTTGTACTCTGAAGTAACCTTCCTTGCTGTCCACTACAACTCCAATTTTGGTATCATCTGCAAACTTACTAACCATACTTCCTATGTTCACATCCAAACCACTTATATACGAGACTTAAAGCAGTGGACGCAGCATTGATCCTTATGGCACACCACTGGTAACAGGCCTTCAGTCTGAAAAGCAACCTTCCACCTGACCCTTTGTCCTCTACGTTGAGCCAGTTCTGTATCCACATGGCTAGTTCTCCCTGTATTCCATGTGATCTAACGTTGCTAACCAGTCTACCAAGAGGAACCTTGTCGAATGCCTTATTGAAGCCCACATAGATCACGCCGTCATCAAACCTCTTCGTTACTTCTTCAAAAAACTCAATCAGGTTAGTCAGACACGATTTCCCACACAAAGCCAAGTTGACTATCCTTATTCAGTCCTTGCCTTTCCAAATACATACAAATCCAGTCCCTCACAATTCCCTCCAACAACTTGCCCCTCACCGATGTCAATCTCACCGATGTATAGTTCCCTGGCTTTTCCTTGCCACCTTTCTTCAATAGTGGCACCACATTGGCAACCTCCAGTCTTCTGGCACCTTACCTATGGCTATCCACCTTTATGCATTTTAAGACGTCCAGCACCTCCTCCTCTGTAATATGGACATTTTTCAAGATGTCGCTACATATTTCCCCACGTTCTATATCTTCCGTATCCTTCTCCACAATAAACACTGATGCAAAATACTCATTTAGTATCTTCCCCACCTCCTGCAGTTCCACACATATGCAGCCTTGCTGAACTTTAAGGGGCCCTATTCTCTCCCTAGTTATCCTTTTGCCCATAATGTATTTATAAAATTCCCTTTGGATTCTCCATAACCCTATTTGCCAAGGCTATCTCATGTCTCCTTTTTGCCCCTCTGCTTTCCCTCTTAAGTATACTCTTGCTGCCTTAATACTTTTCTAGGGATTCATTCGATCTCTGCGGTCTATACCTAACATATGCTTACTTCTTCTTGACCAAAACCTCAATTTCACTAGTCATCCAGCATTCCTTACATCCAACATCCTTGCCCCTCACACTAACAGGAACATACTGTCCCTGGACTCTGATTATCTCATTTGTGAAGGCTTCCCATTTTCCAGCCATCCCTTTTTACTGGCACATCCACCCCCAAACAACTTTGGAATGTTCTTGCCTAATACCATCAAAATTGGCCTTCTTCCAATTAAGAACTTTAACTTTTAGATCTGGTCTATCCTTTTCCATCACTATTTTAAAACAAGTAGAATTATGGTCACTGGCCCCAAAGTGCTCCCCCATTGACACCTCAGTCACCTGCCCTGCCTTAGTTAACCAAGAGAATTTCAAGTTTAGCGCCTACTCTAGCAGGTACATCCACATACTGAATCACAAAATTTTCTTGTACATACTTAACAAATTCCTCTCCTTCCAAGCTTTTAACACTATGGCAGTCCCTGTCTATGTTTGGAAAGTTAAAAATCCCCTACCATTATGACCTTATTATTCTCATGGATAACTGAGATCTCCTTACAAATCTGTTTCTCAGTTTGCTGCTGATTATTGGGGGGTCTATCGTACAATCCCAATAAGGTGATCATCCCTTTCTTACTTCTCAGTTCCACTCAAATAACTTCCCTGGATGTAATTCCAGGAATATTGACCCTGAGTACAGCCAAAATGTTATCCCTAATCAAAATCACCATTCCCCCTCCTGTCTTGTCCCCTTTCTATCCTTCCTATAGCATCTATACCCTGGAACATTAAGCTGCCAATCCTGTCCTTCTCTGAGCCACGTCTCTGTATTGCTAGGATATCCCAGTTCCATGTTCCGAACCATGCCTTGAGTGTACCTGCCTTACTTGTTAGGCCTCTTACATTGAAATAAATTCAGTTTAATTTATTAGTTCTACCTCATTCTCTGCTTTGTTTCTGCCTGCCCTAATTGTTTGACTTGCTCCTATTCCGAATTGTACCAGTCTCAGACTGATCTCTTTCCTCACTATCTCCTTGGGCCCTACCTCCCACAGCCGCCACCCCCACCTCCCATTACTAGTTTAAATCCTCCTGAGCAGCTCTAGCAAATCTCCCCGTCAGTATAGTAGTCACCTTCAAATTCAGTTGCATTCCATCCTTCTTATACAGGCTAATTCTACCTCAGAAGAGATTCCAATGATCTAAAAATGTGAATCCTTCTCCCCGCACCGGCTCCACAGCCACACATTCATCTGCTCTATACTCCTATTCCTACCCTCACTAGTTCGTGGCACTGGGAATAATCCAGTCGCTACTACCCTCGAAGACCACCTTTTTAAATTTCTGCCTAACGTCCTATATTTTTCCTCAGAATCGCATTCTTTTCTCTTCCTATGTCATTAGTTCCAATGTGTATAATGACCTCCTGCTGGTCCCTCACCCCTTTGAGAATATTCTGCACCCTCTCTGAGATATCCTTGATCCTGGCACCAGGGAGGCAACACACCATTCTGATTTCTCGCTGTTGGCCGCAGAAATGACTGTCTGTGCCTCTGACTAGACAGTCCCCTCACACAATCAACCGCTTGGAACCTGATGTACCCATTGTTACATTAGAGCCTGTCCTGGTACCATGGTCAATTCAACATTCCCCTGACAGTCCATCGCATTTTCCAAACCAGCATACCTGTTTGAGATGGGGATAGCCACAGGAGAATCCTGCACTACCTGCCTCCCGCTCCTACCTTTCCTGGCAATAACCCCTATACCTGGCTGTATCTGTGTTTTTTTCTCCCTTTCTACAACTCACTTCCATCACACCCCCTAGATTCTGTAAACTCCTCATTATCTCTAACTGCCACTCCAACCAATCCATGCAATCTAATAGGATTCTGAACCGAACACATTTACTGCAGACATAATCATCTGTAACATGGAAACTCTCCCTAATCTCCTACATCCGACAAGAAAAGCACATTGCTCTACTAAAGGCAATTTTTGTACCTTAACTATCCACAGACCCAGAAAATAGCACAGCCTTACTGCTCTAAAAAACACTGCTCCAAACTGAACTGTCTGCCACAGAAAGCAGTTGAGGCCAAAACATTGTATGATTTCAAGAATGAGTTGGATTTAGCACTTGGCTAAAGAGATAAAAGGATATAGGGGGAAAGCAGGAACAGGCTATTGAATTGGATGATCAGTGATGATCATAATGAACAGTGGAGCGGGCTCAAAGTGTCAACCTGCCGACTTCAGCGCCTATTTTCTGTATTTCTATACATGACACAGATCAATGTACTCTCCACAAGATGTGGTCACTGCCTCCAAGATGCCTTTTGGTCTCGCCATGTTTTCTTTCTCTTTTCTTTATAGTTTTTCCCCTGGGATTCTTGCATTGACAGGTTTTTTGACTAAGGAGACCATCACAACTGAACCAATCCTGTGGTCACTCAACATCCAACCACAGTTTCGCTGTAAAAGGTTTCTGTATCGTGATCAAGAGTAGGAGTCCTGTTTGATTTTCTTCTCTTTAAATTAAAAGTTCTGAAATTAATTGTAACATCTATACTATCACTTGGCTGAGATCTTCTCACTAAGTTCAGAGAAATACAGAAAATAGATTGTGTTGTTTCAGTCATGTTCAAAACATATACTTTCTGGTTGTGTGAACTGTCCATTGTGTTTAAAAGAGCAATGGCTGCCACTAACAATTGTATGTGTCCACTACTGCTGAAGATTCCTTGCATTTACCACCACTGATGGTTGTATACATTCACCCCAGTGATATTTGTACAGATTTACAACTGGACACACTTGTTCCCCTTCGCTTCACCACCAGTGACTGTTTCCATTACCTAGACACTGCAGCATCACTTCATCTATATTATGCTCCTGCCAATGATACTGGAGTTATCAGTGTTAATGTTGTTTTAATATAGAACACTTGGTTGTACTAAACCAAAAATTCATCTTCATAACGAATTACAAAGTCTTATAAATATTTCCCTTTAATGATTTAACTGCTGAAAATCATTACTGTTTAAGTTAATTATTTTCTTTGCCATTCACATGTTTTCAATCTATGTGTCTACTGTTTGAGTGGTCATATAGCATGTTTTACTCTCTTGTATTGTCATAATGTCATAATGGCCCAGTGCGTACAGGTGGTATAGTCACACAGTGCAGAAAAGTCCTAAACTTGATCCTCAATTTGTACTGAATTAGTCAATCACAGACAGGAAAACCTGGGGTGGTACATTTGGTCCCTGTTTCCCTAGGCTTAGGAGAGAAGGCTAATGTTTAGCCAATGATTCCTCCCTGGAATGTACGTATGTGTGTATTAAAACGTGGATATAAATGCCTGGCTGTGATACCTCTTTGATCAAGAAGCCCATGGGCACTGATGATGGGCTGAAGTTGAAATGGTTTTGATCTAGAACAAAATGTCAAATTGCTGCTTCTCACTGAGTTGGAACATTTGAAAACTTGGTGCCATTGATCAAGAATAGTCTGTCACTTTGCAGCAGCACATTTATCCAGGAAATTGTGTTATACTGCATGACTGGATATTGAAATTTAAATGCAAATCCAAGCTCTGATCTATGAAGCCAGGCAGCACAATTTTATTTGTTCTTGTATTGATGTATGGCTGCTTTATCTTGTTTGATTATTGTTATTCTAGAATTTTGGAAAGGGCTGATTTTAGTGCTGTCTTTGGTTAGGAGGTATTGGCCTAGTAGTAATATCAGTGGACTGTTAATCCAGAGACTGAGGCGATGTTTTGGGTTTGAAACCCAACATGGCAGATGGTGGAATTTGAATTCGATAAAAATCTGGAATTAAGAATTTAATGATGACCATGAAACCATTGACAATTATCAGGAAAACATGTCTGGTTCACTAATGTCCTTTGGGAAGGAAGATGCCATCCTTACCTGGTCTGCCCTAGATGTGACTCCGGGCACACAGCAATGTGGTTGACTCTTAATTGTCTTCTGGGCAAGTAAGGATGTGCAATAAATGCTGGCCTAGTCAGCAATGCCTACATCCCATGAACGAATGAAAAAGTCCACAAATATAACAGTTAATTACTAGGATGCTGAACTATATAAAAATTAATGAGAACTTGGATTGAAAAGTTATCTGTAGTCCTTTCAGCTTCATGGTAGAGACCAATGTGAAGTCAGAAGCTTGGATATTCCAGCAATATGGTACTATGTTAAGGAACTGCATCAAGGTAAGTTACACTGTATTACATTGATCTAAAACAACAAGCTGCAATAACTGCTTATTTCACATCCACTTTTCTTCATTTTCTTCTTTTATTGAAGGTAGTGAATGTGCTAGCAAACTATTTGTGTGTGTTAACAATCTGTTTATAGTGTTACAATCAAGTGATGAGGGGCAGAAGGGCTCCTTTCTTTAATTATTCCTCATTGACCACAACAGGCTTTTTCAAATGGACATGGTTGTGAATTCAGTAAAGTGGCTGTTCACATGTTTTGACTGTGAAAGATAGACATAGACAGGTTTCCTTGTTTTTTTTTAAAGGAAGAGAGTAATATTTATTGTACTTAACCAGGTCTAATAAAAATAATTAAAACGTCTCTGAACCTCACACACAAATGCACTCAAGCTTCAAAACACAAACAGACATTCACACACAGACACAGAGCAGGAGGACAGATTAAACGGTCTTATTAAAAATCCAATAAAAGTTAAATGTATGCAGATCTTGGAGATTGATGACTTGAATAATTTCAGGCTGAGCTCAAAAATCCCACTAGATTTCGTGTGACACAATTTAAATAACTTGAGAGACAATTTATCTCTTCTTATGGAATCAGCAGCCTCTGGATTGGCTCTCAATACTCTGACTGCCATATGGACGGTCTAACAGGAGACAGCGCTCAAGCTTGCAGGCTGAATGGAGAAAGGGAAAGTTCCACTCTGGGAATCTACTTCTTGGGCATTACTTCTGCTTCTGTATTGATCAGAGAAAGCAGCTTCTTCAACACAAAAGAGTCAAATCATCCTGTATCTCCAACTGACCAGGTACTTGAACATGGTCATGGTTAGTGAACTCTGGGTCCATGGTTTACATAATTAGATTATAGCTGGGTAAATTCATCTCTCAGCCAGTGTTTATTGTATGAGATAATTACAGTTCATGCTTGTTTCTTATCCAGTTGAACAATCAAGTGATTTTCTGGAAACTTTGTGAATGGGTTAGAAGATAACCCATTCATACTCCTTCAAGGTGATTGTCACTGTTCAGTTTTTTTAGACAGGCTTAACTCCAATTGGATTGCATAAGATACAGTCATGCAAATGATCAGCCACCTTAGAAATCAACGTTTCAAGTCACTAAATGCTGGTTCAGTCTTTGAAAACTCATTCGGTGGCTTTTCAGTCAGAAAATACTTAAAGCCATTTTTTGATTTGAATCATGACTTTAAGACAGTAGCCGTACTGGTTTAAATGTATTTCAGTATAATGAGTGTTTCCTAGTGGTGGAGGGTGTCATAGATGAACCTGATCATGTATTGCCCAAACTTCCCAACATCCACCAATATTCAACTTCAGCAAGGGTCACTGGGTAACAAATAAGAGAGGGTACCCACCTGATTTAATTTCCTTCCTAACTCAATTGTACTAATAACAATTGGACCATACAGCACTCCAACAAAGCTGAACAACCTTAACCACAGGAATGATTGAATCTTGAATTTTTCTGGTGTACGTGGCTCAAAGAAGTCTTGTGGAAAATTGGGTAGTGTCCCTGCTTCTGAGCCAGAAACTCCAGTTGCATGATTCATGTCCTACTCCAGGCAAATTCTTCCAACATATTGGACTCCTTAAGGGCCAGCTGGCTGAGTTGGCTGGATTGCCAGTGTGAGTCAGAGTGGTGTCATCAGTGTAGGGTTTGACCACTGTTCTAGCTGGGATAGATTTGGGAACCGCTTCCTTGCTCTTCCCAAGGTGAGCTGTGATACTGTGGGTTAAACCAGTATTGTACAAAGAACGAAAGAAGAAGAAGCTATGACTCTATTACTGTTACCATTTACTTAATTAGCCATGGTGAGAATTCTCGATCGGCTTCTTCAAAATGAATGTCATTATCTGGTACTAAATTAAAATCTTTACAAAGTAATTAAGTTAAGGCATAAGCAGTTATCACAGTCCAGTGGTGGAACTCTCATCTCAGAGCTGCAAATCTTCCCACTCTACAGATTCGGGAACAGATTGTTATCTGATATTCTGGTGCAGTATTGACCAGTCAGAGGTGCTGTCCATTGGATGAGATGTTAAGCTGAGTCCTCATCTTCTGTTTGTGTGGATGTAAGTGATCTCCTGGCACTATTTCAAAGATAATTCTTAAAAAATGAAAAAAAGTAGTAATTGAGTATGTTCGGGGCAGAGATTGATAGATTCCTACATATTAAAAATATTTGGAGATGCAGGGATATCTTAGGTACAGCAAGCCTCTGAATAGTAGGGATTAACAGAACCATACAAACTGCAGAGGCCCTTGGAAATTTTGGGACAGAGTTGAGCAGAGATTGATTACAACAGATCTCACTTAATGTTTTATATCCCTGTGCTGGAGTTGTGCACATGACTCATGGACAGGGAAGAGTTGCTCATTTGTGACGTTAGAGTAAGTCATGATCAGACCCTGCAGTGTGAGCACCAAGGTCCATCTGGCCACTAACATAGAAGAGTGGAAATGTTAGATAACATACATTGGCTGGGATTTTACATGGAAACAATAGCCCCACCCCTATCCTCCTGTCTTGAAAGTGGGGGGCAGGTGGTCACCCAGAGCTGAGTTAATTGGCAGAGGGTGGGACATCTGTCTCCACTTGAGAAGAATACCCACTTCCAGGACATGCTTCCATTTAGATGACAAACAACTCTCAAATCCCAGCAGCACTATTAAGGTAATGGCATTGAGGTAGAAGATCAGTCTGATCTATTTGAATGTCAGAGAAGGCTTGATGAGCTGAATGGTCTACTCCTGCACCCATTCCCTGCAAAAGGAGGGGAATGGACCCTGGCCCATATTTGTTTCCCAATCAGCATCACCATGGCAAGTTATTTGGTTATTATTACATTGTTGTTTGTGGAAGCTTGTATTGTACAAATTCAATGCTGCATTTCCTACTTTAAAACAATGACCACACGACAAAAAAAGTACGTCGTTGGCTGTACAGTACTTTGAAACGTGCGATGCTTGTGGAAAACACGGCCTAATGTGAGTCTTTCTTTTAGGTATCAGATATATAATTATTGGTCAATCGTCTAGAAAAGAAATAGATCTAATCATTATCTCATTCTTGTTTAGTGGACCTTAATTTCTGCACATCGTTTGCAACATCTACTACAGTGGCTACACTTCAAAAGCACTTTGGAGTAAAGGACATTGAGGTTTCCTCCGGTTAGGAAAGGCGCTACGTAAATGTAAATCCTTCCTTTTATCTGGTCAAAAATTCCAGTGGCAAAAATCTGATTCGTTAAATTACCTTCTCCGAACAGTCACAGGAACTACTAAAAGGCAGGGTAAACAAGAAGAAAAGACACTGTTTGGACCATTTATTTTCCCTCCTGAAAATACAGCTTTAATTCTAAATGCTGGCACCATTTCTCTGGGTATGGTGCCATTTCCTCACACGGCAGCTTAGTGTCAGCAGGATGCCCTCTTCCCGATGTCTTCGCTGATCATCCCGGCTTTATCTCGGAGTTAAATTGCCCGTCGGCGTCCCTTCTTCACAGGTATGACACAGCTGACCACATCCTTAACTTTGCGGGTTGATGGGCTGGCTTTTTAAAATTGGCAATGAATTAAACGTTATTAATCGCAGGGTTGGCATGAAGTTATTGAGATACTGTAGCAGTCGGACGGACTGAATCTGGCAAGTCATGTGATTGTTTTTTTTTGTATGTGTGTTGTCGGTTTCCCACAGCGCCCCTTAAAAAAAAGCCTGAAGGACGAGAGGGAGTGTGTGAGTGAGAGAGCGGGAGCTCGTTTGCAGAATCACAGCTTCCGACACTGGGGCTGCGACCAGATCTTCGCTTGGATTAAATTGACTCTAATTCAATTAGTTACCGTTACGGGCCGAAAAGAGTGAAAACAGGGTAATAAACGATGGCAGGCGCAATTATAGAAAATATGAGCACGAAGAAATTGTGCATTTTTGGAGGGATTTTGCTGGTTTTCCAAGTAATTTCCTTTCTGGTGGGAGGTTTGATCGGTAAGTGGCTTCTACTTGTCGCTTTCTTTTGTTAGCTATTTATTACAGTATCGGTAGCAACATACTATGATCTAATTAGTCCTGCCATTGTACTTGGTGAGAAGAACTGCATGGGCTCTTTGTAGCGGTTCAGTCTTGTGCGTAAAGTGGAAGAAAACTTTTGGCCTACTTTCAGTATCAACTTATGTTTTTTTTTAAAGAAAAGAGGGACAGTGAAGCATGGCGACTGAACCTTGGGAGAATTGCAATATTTACTCATTCTGCTTACATTTGTGCTTGGAGCGGCTGCTTTTAAGAGAAAAATACAGAACAAAACAATTGTTCTTTAAGGAGTGGTTGCTATGTGGTACGGTTCTAGTTGATTTTTTTTTGTTCCGCCTGTATGGGGAAATCACTGAAATCGGGACGAGTGAATTGCACCGATTTCTGATCTCTTTTAAGTTTCTGTGCAAATTTCTAGCACGCGGCTCACAAGTGTAGTTAAAATAACTACCTACGTCTGTTAAGTAGAGTTTTTACTAAACTTTTAAACGCCCCTTTTTTAAAACAAACTTTTTTTGCCTTTTGTTCTCGCTCCAGTCGAGTTTCTGAACTTTATAGCTCCACCTCTCCGCCTTCAGTTGCGATCGAGGCGAGATTATGCACTTTTATGGTCGACCAGAGGCCAGGGTGTTTGTGTGGAATTTTAAGGGATTGGGATGTGGTAGAGGAAGAATTTTAGAAGAATCGGATAGAGTTTTTAAATAGGCTCCCGTGGATTCTGTGGGAATTCACTTCCTAAACTCTCTGCCACTTTTGAATTATTTATTTAACTGAGGATTCAGCCGCCACCCCCGGGACAAATTCTGCAGTGAGAATTCCCCCCGCCTCTCTGTTTTGGAGGGGAGGGAGGGGGGGGGTGGTGGGAAGCCGCGGAGCCGGCCTCCTAGGAGTATTTCTAAGGCGAGGAAGTGACCGGCGCGGTGCCCGGCCGAGCGGACGCACTGCCCCGGAGAATGATGGAGCAGAGCCGGAGACATAACCCGGAGGCCGGCTCCGCCCCATGAACGGTATTGCAAACCGGGCCGATTCAGGTTGGAAGGAGCGCACTTTTCCCCCAAACTCTCTCAAAATGGCCAACGCGCTCCTCCAAAAATCCCTGACTTACTTAATGTTCAAAAGAATGGTCCGTGTTTGGTGGTATCCCTCTCCCAATTCCATCGAGTCTGTTCCACCATTCGATCATGGCTGATACGTTTCTCAACCCTATTCTACTGCCTTCTCCCTGTAACACTTTATCATCTTACTAATCAAGAACCTATCTATCTTTGTCTTAAATACTCAATGACCTGGCCTCCACAGCCCTCTGCGGCAATGAATTCTACAGATTCACCACCCTCTGGCTGAAGAAATTTCTCCACATCTCCGTTCTAAATGGTGGTCCCTTCACTGAGACTGTATGTCATTTTAATAGTCCTAGTCCCTCTTATTAGTGGAAACATCTTCAGTCCACTCTGTCTCCGTCTGTCAGTATTCTGTAGGTTTCAATCAGATTCTCTCCCTATCCTTCTAAACTTCATTGAGTACAGACTGAGACCTCAACTGCTCCTCATGGGACAAGCCCTTTATCCCTGGGTTCATTCTTGTAAATGTCCTCTGAACCACCTCCAAGCCCAGCATATCCTTCCTTAGATATGGAGCACAAAACTGCTAACAATCTTCCATTTGTGGTCTGACCAGAGCCTTATACAGCCTCAGCAGTATATCTCTGCTTTTGTGTGCCAGCTCTCCAGAAATGAGTGCTAACATTGCATTTGCCTTTCTAACTGATCTTGCATGTTAACTGTAAGAGAATTCTGAACCAGGTCTCCAAAGTCCCTTTGTGCTTCAGATTTCCAAAGCCTTTCCCCACTTCGAAAATAGTCTACGCTTCTAATTTTTTACAGAAGTGGATAACCTCACACTTTTCCACAAACATTCGCAACAATGCCTTCAGTTCCTTCATCCAGATCATTAATGGATAATGTGAATAGTTGTGGTCACAACACTGAACCCTGTGGAATTCCACTAGTTGTAAGCTGCCCTCCTGAAAAAGACCATTTAATCCTCACTCTCTGCCTTCTGCTACTCAGTCAGCCCTCTCCCTTCAAAGAAAGCTCAGTAAGTCTCTCTCCTGCTGCAACCCACCCCCCACCCCAATTCTCTCCTCTGCCCTGAAGCTTTTCAACCACATTCTGCACCATATCTGCTACCCTTCTCCCAGTGCCCACGCCCCTCTGTCTCTTTATTTCTGGGTTCCCCTCCCCCACCCCAGTCCTGTTGACGTGTTGTTGCTAAGACTGTAGATGACACAGATAGGCGGAGAGACAGGTAGTGTTAAAGATACAGGGAGACTGCAGAAAGACTTCAGCAGACTAGGAAATGGCAGTTGGAATACATTGTGTAAAAGTGTGAGGTTATCCACTTCTGTAAAAAAATTGAAACATCGACTTTCCTGCTCCTCTGCTGTTTGACCTGCTGTGCTTTAACAGCCTCACACCTATTGACACTGGCTTCCAGCATCTGTACTCCTATTGTCTCCAACTCTCTATCCATGCCAGTACCTTGCCCTGACACCATGATCTCTTAACTAAATTAGCTCACTCCTGTGTGGCTCCTTTTCAAAGGCTTTCTGGATGTCAAAAATAATTTCATGTGCACTGGGTCTCCTTTGTCTATCTTGCTCATTACCTCCTCAAAGAATTCAAACAGATTCATCAAACATCACCTCCCCTTGATGAAGCTGCGCTGTGTCAGCCCTATTTTACCATGCACTTCCAAGTATTCCGCAATCTCATCCTTAATAATGGATTCAAATCTTATGAATGACTAAGGTCAGGCTAACCAATCTATAAATTACTGTCTTCTGTTTCCCTCCCTTCTTAATCAAGGGTGTTACATCAGCCATTTTCCCATCCTGTGAAAGTCTGCCAGACTCCAGTGACTTCTGAAAGATCATCACCAATGCTTCCACAATTTCCTCCACTACCTTCTTCAGAATCCTAGGGTGTAGATAAATCAGGTCTGAATGATTTATCTACCTTCAGACTCTAGCTTCCCCAGGACCTTCCTTAGTGATGGCCCCAACTCTCTTGAAGCTCTGGTATGCTGCTGGTGTCTTCCACTGGGACAACTTTTGCAAAGTGCCTATTCAGTTCCTCGCCATTATCACTTCTCCAGCTTTGTTTTCCAACAGCCTGATGACCACTCTTGCCTCTCTCTTACCTTTTTATATATCTTAAAAAAACTCTTACAATCTTCTTTTATGTTACTAGCTAGCTTACCCTCATATTTCATCTTCTCTCCCTTTTTAAATTGCTTTTTAGTTGCCCTCTGGTTTTTTAAATGCTTACTACTAACCTTCACCACATTGTATACTTTTTCATTTGCTTTTATGTTGTTCCTGCCTTCCCTCATCAGCCATGGTTGCCTCATCCTCCCCTTAGCATCTTCTTTGGGATGAATTTCTGCTGTTCCTCCTGAATTATCCCCAGAAATTCCTGTCATTGCTGCTCAACCATCTTCCTTGCTAGGCTCTCTTTCTAATTAACTCTGATCAGCTCCTCCCTCACATCTTTGTCGTTATGTTTTTTACTCAGTTGTAATGCTGTTACAACTAATTCAAGCTTCTTCCTCTCAAACTGCAGGGTGAATTCTGTTATTCTGTGGTCCCTGCCCTGAGAGGTTCCTTGACTTTGACCTCCCTAATCAAGTCTGCCTCATTGTATGTCATCAAATCCAGAATTGCCTGTTCCCTTGTGGATTCTACACAAGCTGCTCCCAAAAGCCATCTTGTAGATATTCCATGAATTCCTTTTCTTGGAATCCATTACCGATCTGATTTTGCCAGTCCACCTTCATATTGAAGTCCCCCAAGATTATTGTAATCATGTCTTTCCCACATGCCTTTTTCATTTCCTGATTTATTTTCTGCCCCATATCTTGACTACTGCTAAGAGGCCTATACATAACTCTCATCGGAGTCTTTTTTCCCTTTGCGGTTCCTCAACTATATCCACACAGATCCTGTGCCTTCCAATCCTGTGTCACTTCTTGCTATCAATTTAATTTTGTTTCTTATTAAGACGCAAACCCGCTGCCCATTCTTTCAATAGGATGTGTATCCTTGGATATTTAGTTTGAACTGGACAGGAAACAAATCAGGTCTCTGCTCAAATGCAACATATATTCTCTCCAACTATTGCAAATGGTTATTTTTTGCATTAACACCATGTGATATTTAGAATCTCTTGCCTGTAGATACAGCTGTGTTTCCACTTGGTTTCCGAGAGTCTTACATCTCTGAGCAGGTTTTAATTTATTCACTTGTGGAACTTGGGCAATGCTGGCTGGCCCGAGTTGCCCCTGAGAGGGTGGTGGTAAGCTGCCTTTCTGAACCACTGCAGTACGTAGACCAACAATAGTTTTTGTATGGGTAGATTGAGCAGTCTTATTGGCTCCAAAGAAAATTGAGCCAATGAATTTGATAATGGAAAATGCAGATGGATTGTACAGTAAACAGAGCTGACTGACATTGAACACCAAACTGAGAAAGTTCCACATAGAATTGATATAAGACAGAAGGAATTGCTTTGCCTGAGAACATTTGGCTCAAAAAGATTGATTCCAGGTCTGGTAAATGCACTTCATAAGGAGAGAAATTTTGTTTAAACTATTGAATACCTTTTTCCTTCTGAATTTTGTTGTATCTTTTGGATGAACCTGATGTATCAGGTAGCTCTATATAAGCAGTGACAATTTTGTACCTAATATTCTGTGTACTTTTCTTTTCCATGCTATGTTTTGGAGAATGTTGGCAATTGATATCCATTTTCTCAAGGGTTAAGCTACTAGTATACCAATTGAGAGAAGTTCCTAAGATTTTTGGGTTAAGCTCGCATTTTTGGGCTGTTTATGAGCCACCCGGTGGCAGTCCCCCTTAGAAGTGGAAAATAAGAAGCAAATGGGCTTTTTTTGGGGGACATGTTTCTTGGTCAGAGCACAAGGTGGGAAGTTCAAACACAAATTGATCTTCTCTTGCAGATTTGAATTGGAACCTGAGTCAGGCAGTTTGCAGTACTTCAGGCTATTACTTCATTCTTTTTCCCCCTGTAATTAAAACTAAAGCAATAGATTGTCACAGAAAACAGTTTCCCCTTGCCTCCATATTATCCCGCTGAACAATGCCACAAGTTAAACTGTTCCGTTATGGTTAAGTAGCTTTGGCCTGTGTTGGTTGACTGAGTTTGTAACTGGAAAACCTACAGTCTCACCCTTCACAAACTGAATTTCACCTAAAGTTAAAAAGGGTGTATCTGTACATTGGAAAAACATTAGACAAACTAGTCTGTTCCCTCACAATTTGGTTTGGCAATTCCTAATGTGGTGATGATTTTCCACATATGGAGGCCATCTGGCTGACCAAATGAATTGAAGAATTTGATTCATTTTGTTCCTGTCATGCAATGGCTGGCCTCAACCATAAAATCTCTTTGTTATTGTAGGACCACAAGTTATGAGGAATCGGTTTTTTTTAAAGTATTACAAAATATGCTCTGTGGAAAAATTATTTTCAGTTGAGGCTTATTTTCATTCTGCATTTAAGAGAGAACTCTTTTGCATGTTGGATGTATATTGGTGGAATTTATTTTGTTTCCAGAGTTGCATGTAATTTAGTTATTCCTTGGGGTTTTGATTAGTTAATTGTAATAAGTTGGGAAGGAAATACATTTTATACTTTGAGGCTAAGATTCCAATCCTATATCCCAAATAAACTTGACTTTCAGATTGATTTTGTATCTAACAAGGTGGACTTAGAGACTATTCCTCCATCAACTTCCTAAGTTGTGGATGTTGATAAATAAACCTTTCTTTAGCTTTCTTGCTTTTCCTTGGGGCTTTTAATCTCACCCTTTTTGACCTGTACGCATGAAGAATGGCAGCTATTTGACTGGGCTGTGTTTCTTTGCCTTGATGTACAATATCCAGCAGGAGTCATCAGATGGTGAATAAAAAAGGGAACTCTGGCTTACTTTTTTCTTTGCCCCACTTTTGAACTAAGTGAGTTAGGGGCCATGGCAGAGCCCTGCCTAACAGCTGCAGTTTGAACGTGATAGATATGAAAGCTGGGCCTTCCTAGTTTTTATGTGGGTCATTTTCAAGTTCAGCCATTGGGGAAATCAAAAGATTAAAACCATAAACCAGTAATCAACATATTACAAACAAATGATTAGGTGTTAATATTGATCACACTTGTTTCCCCCCACCCTTGCACACTTTCTTTATCATTTCCTAATATGTACAATTAATATGTTGTTTTCTAATAGCTACAACAGTGGTGTGAATCGGGTTTTGATTATCTGTGAATTGTTCTGAATTTTTTTTTCAGCCATTTGTTTATCTGGGTTGACATAAGAGAGTAATATAGGCAAGGCTGCTGATGGCTCTGGAACCATACCTACCAATAATTGGAGTCAAAATGGTGGAGTGCACTTGTTGCAGCACACATTATATGCACTGACAACATCTTACCAGTTGTACTGAAGACTTGGGCTCCTGAATGATTGTGCCTCTAGTCAACCTGTTCCATTACAGGTACAATATTGGGACTTAGCCAACAATGTGGTCGGCATGGATGAGTTGGATCGAAGGGTCTGTTTCCATGCTGTACATCTGTGACTCTGAGTCAATGTGGAGAAATGCCCAGGTATGTCCTGTGCACAAGAAGCAAGACAAGTCCAGTTGCCATCATATCAGTCCATTTTTGATTATCAACAATGTTATAGTGGTGTCATTGAAAATGCCATGACGTAAAAGTTGCCTGCTCATCAGTGCTCATATTGAGGTCTACCACAGCCATTTGGCTCCAGACCGCATAGACAACAGAGCTGAATTCTGGAGGTGGTGAGAGTGACAGCCCTTGACATCATGGCAGTATTTAAGTAATTGTGGCTTTAAGGTGCTACAAAAAGTTGAGGTCTGTGGAATACTCTTTTTAGGCTGGAGTCGTTCCCAGCACAAAGTACGATTGTGGTTGCTGGAAGCCAGTCGCCTCAGGCTTAGGTTATCTCAGCAGGAGCTGATGTTCTGCACCATTCATGACTCCTCAGAAGTTGAAGCAGTCCGTGTCCAAATGGAGCAAGACCTAGATGACGTTCAGGCTTGGCAAGTGACATTTGTGCCACACAAGTTCCATGCAATGATGATCTCCAAGAGTAAATCCACCCGTCACTCATCGATGTATAATGGCATTACCGTCACTGAATTTTCAACTATCCAATCGGTTACCATTGACCGGAAACTGACATGAATCAGCTATGTAAATAGTGGCAACAGAAACAGTGCAAAAGCGAGGATTTCTGGAGTGATAATGCTCCTCCTGCCTTCCTACATTTTGTGCACAGGGCAAGAATGTGGTGGAATACCCTATGCTTGCTTGGACAAGTACAGCAACAACAACACTGGAATCTCAACCCATCCAGAACAAAGCACCTGTGTGATTTAATACCCCATCCACCAACAGTCGCATTCACTCCCTCCACCACAACATGAGTCTGCAATGAGTATCATCTACAGCATGCACTGCAGCAACTAATCCAGGTTTTTTTGACAGAACCGTGTATGTTCACACGTTATTGCTTGAAGAACAAGGAGAACAGACGGGAATGCCTCTCATAGTCCTCAATTTAATATATTTTCAAACAGATGATATTTATCATTCCATCATAATTGGCTCAAAATCTTCATTCTTCTTCTACCAGTGCTTGTGTGGGAGTGCCTTCACCACATGTAGTTCAAGAGGGCTCCTCAGTCCGTTTCTGAAATTTCACTTGGAGTGGGGAATAAATGCTGGCCATGTGAGTGCTCGCACCCTATAAAATGAGGTTTTTCCGAAAAGTACGAATCTTCATCTTTTTTAAAGTTTGCAAAAGAAAATGAGCAATTAACATTCTTAGACATTTTGAATACAACACATAAATGTGCCTCTTTCAATAGAGGAGCTGCACTAGTACACACTTTTCATGCTTTGTTTGGATCTTGATGATAAAGCTTCATAAAATGAATTCAGTTAACATTTTTTTGCCTATTCAGTCATTGACTTTATTTTCTGTAATAAATTCCTTTCACATTAGTAACCCTGCTACATATTGATTGTAGCTTTGTCCTATTGATGTAGCTCTCTGTCCTTTTAACTAAGCACTTTTGTTCAGCATTGTGGTTGGTCCATAGTTTTATTATGATAGTTTCATAGCCATATGAGCATAAGATAGGAGCTGGAATAGGCCACTTGGCCCCTTAAGCCTGCCCTGCTTTCTCTAATATCATGGTTGATCTGCACTGTCCTGAACTTCTCAATATTTCAAGAATCTACTTACCTCTTCCTGGAATACTTCCAGTGATCTCTACCCCAGAGAGTTGTGGAGGCTACAACTTCAGATATTCACTACCCTCTGTGCAATAAGAAATTCCTTTGCATCTCAGTTTTAAAAGAGAGTCTTCTCAACACCTGTCCTATTGAGACCCCACAGAATTTTGTATATTTTAATAATATCATCCCCGCATCTTTCTAAACTCCAGTGAATAAAAATCTAAATTATTTAACCCTCCTTGATAAGTCAGCCCCTTCATCTTAGGAATCAGCCTTGTGAATCTCTTGTGAGCTGTCTGCAATGCCAACATGTCCTTTCTTAAATACAGGAACCGAACTGTACGCAATGCTCCATGTGCAGTTTCACTAGCCCTCGTCAACACCCTGTAAAGTTGGAACAAAAGTTTACTACTTTTAAGCTCCAACCCTTGAAATAAAGGCCGAAGTTCCATTTGCCATTGTAATTACTTGGTGCACTTGCATGCTAATTTTGTTTCTTGCACAAGAGCAACCAGATCCCTCTGTGTTGCATGTTTTTTTTTGAGTCTCCTTTTTTTAAAAAAAATCATACGTTTTGAATCGTCATACCAAAGTGCAGGACCTCACACCTTCCTACATTAAACTCCATCTGCCAAGTTGTTTTTCCCCACTCAATCTGTCTATATTTCCTTGTTCATTACTTATGTCCTCATCACAATATGCCTGCCCACACTTTCTTTGGATTCATTACACTCTGTCTCCTCCTGTAAATTATTAGTATAGTACCAAATAATTGATGTTCTCGGACTGATTCTTGTGGCACTCTGCTAGTTACATCTGTCCAAACTGAAAATGACCCATTTCTGCTAACTGTGTCTTATGTGCGCTAACCAATCCTCAATCCATGCGAGTACATTGCCCCCAAATATGCGACCTGCTGTCTTGTACAATAACTTTTTATGTGTCACCTTTTAATGAATGCTTTCTGGAAATCCAAATGCACTGCGTCTACCCATTACCCTGCATTAACTCTGCTTGTTATGTCCTCAAATGACTCTTAGCAAATTTGTTGAACATGATTTCCCTTGCACACAACCATGTTGACTCTGATTGCATTTTAAGCGTTTCCAAATGTTCTGCTATTTCTTCATTAATAAAGACATGGTAGGCTAACTGGCCTATAATTTCCTTCTTGAAGAATGGCACTATATTAGTGATTTTCCAATCTGCTGGAGTTTTCCCTGAATCCAATGATCTCTGGAACAGTTCAACAATGACAATTATCATGCCCTTAAACACCTCCATGATTTCCCGATTTATCCTTTGTCCTACAGTAAGGTAGCTCTTCAGGGGCCTCTGGACAACTCCCATCCATGACTTCCTTCCCTTGATATTCCTTATTTCCACTAAAATTGATTCTATATCATGATCTATTACATTTATATCACTACTCATCAACGCGCTGATACCTTCTTTTGTTAACAAAACTACCAACCTCTTTTTCAATTTTTTTCTATTCTTCCAGAATGTTGAATAACCTTGAATATTGAGTTTCCTGTCTTGGTCATCTTGCAACTGTGTTCCTGACATAACTATTTCTATTTCTAGATTTCTATTTGTGCCAACAACTCATCTACCTAACCTAAATGCATGCAGCATTTGTAAATAGCTTTACGCTTTGACTTTTTTCAGGGTTACTTACTGATTGTAATTTGTGTGTATGTTTTTTTTTCTATGCCTCCCTGTCATACTTTGCTTATTATTTGCCTCCTCATTTCCTTTACACTTGCTCTCTTGTTTCTGTTGAATTTTGACAACTTTTCTTTATCTGAACACTCTTTCCCCCCCGCCACCCCATTAATTAATTTCAAGCCAAATCTACAACCCGTGTCTGCACGGGTTTTCTCCAGGTGCTCTGGTTTCCACACAGCCTAGAGATTTGCAGGCTAGGTGGATTGGACATGCTAAATTGCCCATCATGTTCAGGAATGTGGAGATTAGGTGGATTACAGGGGAATGGGTCGGTGTGGACTTGTTGGGCCAAAGGGCCTGTTTCCACACTAGGGATTCTATGATTACATACTGCTCCCAGCATGGTTAAAATGAAACCCATCTCAATGTAACACCTGACCTTTCCCCCATAATGGTACCACTGTCCCATAAATCGGAATCCATTTCTCCAAACCAATCTTTTTGAGACACACATTTACCTCTCTGTTTACCCTATGCCAATTTGCATATGGCTAAGGTAGTACTTCTAATATTATTACCCTTTATGGTTCTACTTTTTAAACCTAGCCTTTTTAATATATACTTTTAAATATTTAACAAGAGAATTTCTTAATTGTACTGTTCAGCTATAATAATATCTCTGGTGTAAGCCACTTGACCAATTAAAGACAGGAAAGAAATACCTGTTTGCCTGTGATGTAAGGTAAATCCAGGTAGGACTTATACTCTTAATGGTTGGGTCCTGGAGAATGTTGCTGAACAAAGAGCCCTTGGGGTGCAGGTGCATAGTTCCTTGAAAGTGGGGTCACCGGTAGATAGGGTAATGAAGGTTTGATATGCTTGCCCTTATTAGTCAGTGCATTGAGTATAGGAGTTGGGAGGTCATGTTGTGGCTGTACAGGACATTGTTTAGGCCACTTTTGGAATACAGCATTCAGTTCTGGTCTCCCTGCTATAAGAGAGATACTTGAAAGGATTCAGAAAAGTTTTACAAGGATGTTGCTGGGATGGGAGTGTTTGAGCTATAGGGAGAGGCTGAATAGGCTGGGGCTTTTTTCCCCTGGATAGTCAGAAGCTGAGGGGTGATCTTGTATGGGTTTATAAAATCATGAGGGGCAAGGATTGGGTGATTAGCCAAGGTCTTTTACCCAGTGTAGGGGAGTACAAAAGACGAGTTGAACTGAAGCTGTTTCTGTGCTGTATAACTTTGACTCTATAACGCTTTCATACAATTGCAACATTTTAAAGACATTTGGATAAGTACATGAATAGGAAAGATTTGGAGGGATATGGGCCAGGAGCAGGCACGTGGGACTAGCTTAGCTTGGGGTTATGGTCGGCATGTTCTGGTTAGACCAAAACGTCTCTTTCTGCACTGTGTGATTCTGACTCCATGTCTCTGACAGGGTGAAACAGATTGAAGGGGCTCTGTGCTGCTGGTTCTTAATTGCCCACCGCCGCTGCCCTTCATACTCAGGTGCACTCCTCTCTCAATGAAGCTACTGTCCCCACTTTCGTGCTGATTCAGGAGCACAAGTTTATCCTTTCTTTCTCTTTTGGGTGGTGTTGACTGTTTCCAGGTCCCCTGTCTTGCACTTTTTGTTTAATGCCCCTTGATGTTTTGTAGTTGAGATAAGGTTTGGATTTTCACTTTTTTTTTTGCTTAAAACAGTCTATTATCATCTATTTAATATTGTTGATGGTTATGTAGATCACTCCCAACTGTTTATTGTCCCCTGAGCTGTACAGATCTGTAATCCCATGTTCGTTCACATTGCTGAATCCATCTATATACACTTGCCAGAAATATGTGCATAGACATCATAAAAAGTGAACAATGGGTGATACCCAAAACGTTGATTTCTCCTTTCCTCCAGATGCTGCCTGGCTTGCTGTGTTCTTCCAGCCTCCTGTTGTCTACAATAGTTTGGATACTGATTGGCCTGTTGGCTGGCACCTTTACATGAGTAAAAGATCAGGCTTGCAGTTTGCTGTTGCAGAAATTACCAAATTTTGTGGGTATTTCATTTTGCAGTCCTAGTTGTTTTTTCCCATTTTCACTTTGTTTGAAAAATAGGCGTTTGTCCTCCTCCATCCATTGTATTTAACAGTGAAGGTGGTTCTCTGATTGAGCTTGTCAACGGTCTGAGTGCTTAATTCTCTGGTCCCATTTTAAAATTCTCCTTGTAGAGGACTGAGTCATAACATTATTTACACGAAAAGTAAACATTCCGCCCTATCCAATGACTTTTGGTAGATCATATGCAGCATCATTGAATAGCTGTCCAGCCTCTCGTCGGTAGCACGGTTGTTTGGACAAGGTACTGTAGGCCAATCAATTGTAGAGGCCATAATACTAGCACATCCTGATTGATCTGACAGTGTCATTCTGGATTCTCCATTTAGCCACTGGATCTATCGGCTTCTTTCAAAAGCCGTTAAACATTTAATTTCACAAGTTTTGAAATGTAGCATTTCAACAGAACAAAGTTGTGGCATAGCACATGGGAGATCAAAATACTATTCACCCAATAGTGGCAACCCAGCAGAATGATGTCTTTCACTGTAGAAGCTACAGTCCGTCATATTTTTATAGCTTCTTCCAAAATGTATGAGGAGCACATGGCACTGTTACTGCTGAAGTATTCTTAATGAATACTAAATTATCATGCCTATTTCTTTCCTGCAATAAGTTAGTGAAATGAAACAAAATCATGGTCTCATTTGTTCCACGGTTATGTCCACAGAGTTGTGTGGTTAACTTTGTAGAAAGTCAGTTTGTGTTAAAGCTAAAACAGTTATAGGAAGGAAGGCTTTGATCAAACATTGACATGCTGAGGGTGAGATGTAAGGAGGTTATTTCTGTTGATGCACTGGTGTTTTAATGAATGTTCATATATTGCTATGGGGATGGAATGGTTAGAGAATACTTCTTTAAAGCCTATGTTTGAAGATGCAGTCTAATTCCCAAAAGTTTTCTTTTTAAAACTTAATATTTCTCGTAACCATATTTCAAGTTTCAGCATTCGGAAAGGAGTCAAGAAGATGATTGTGAAGAAAATGTCAATTACGGTTACATAATTCTTTGAGCTAATGCAAACTGTTCATTGGCAGTGTTTGTCATTGCAGTCGTGGATGTGAGAATGTAATGTACTGAATTAAATATACTAATTTAAATATACTAATACAAATTTCAAACATTTTAACATCTGATACCACTGTAGTTTGAGTCACGGGGGTGGAACTTATGTATGAACAGTCTCTCTCTCTCTCTCTCTCTCTCTCTCGTCTGTCTCTCTCGTCTCTCTCTCTCGTCTCTCTCTCTCTCTCGTCTGTCTCATGTATTTACTAGAACTTTGATATTTCTTTAACCCTTTTATTGGCCCCACCCCAGCCCTGTGATCTCCAGCCCACAGTTCACCATTGACAGCTGTTCCCTAAACATAATAAATCCTGAGCTCTGGAATTCCCCCAGCCTCCATACTTCTTTCTCCTACTTTTTTAAAACCTACTTCTTTGACCAAACATTTGATTACCTAACATTTGTTGTAGTTTAGTGTCAAACCTTGTCAATGTGCCTTGAGTTCTTTACTCATTTACTCGCATTAATATAACACCATTTAACAGCAGTATTGCAGATCCGCAAGCAAGTTATTGCATAAAAGTACAAATGACTGTATGCTGGTTAATGGTGTCAGTGATCATAGGAATTTGATTTGATGCATTGAGAACTTTACAAGAGGCCTATTACAAATTTAAAATCTTCTGGGTTAAATATTATTTTCTAAAAACATATTTTTATACTTTTTAATTAAAACTGTGTAACAATAATTTTCCTCCCTTATTTTATACCCTTCACTTTGACTTTTGCCTTTGCTGCTTAAAGCGGGTGGGGGGTTTGCACCCAGGCTGATTAGGAGGAAAGAGATCAGTCTGAAACTTGTACAGTTGGGAAAACGAGCAAGTCAAACAGTCAGGCAGGCAGGAACAAAGCAGAGAATGAGGTAGGACTGATAAATTAAACTGAATTTATTTCAATGTAAGAGGCCTAACAGGTAAGGCAGGTACATTCAAGACATGGTTTGGAACATGGGACTGGGATATCCTAGCAATACAGAGACGTAGCTCAGAGATGGACAGGACTGGCAGATGCTATAGATATAGATGCTATAGGAAGGATAGAAAGGGGACAAGAGGAGAGTGGCATTTTTGACTATGGATAACATTACAGCTGTACTTAGGGAAAATATTCCTGGGATTATGTCCAAGGAAGTTATTTGGGTGGAACTGAGCAGTAAGAAAGGGATGATCACCTTATTGGGATTGTACTATAGACCCCCTCCCCAATAATCAGCAGCAAACTGAGAAACAGATTTGTAAGGAGATCTCAGTTATCCATGAGAATAATAAGGTCATAATGGTAGGGGATTTTTAACTTTCCATATCCCTCTAAAGCCTTCCTATTCATATACCCATCCAGGTGCCTTCTAAATGTTGAAATTGTACCAGCCTCCACCACTTCTTCTGGCAGCTCATTCCATATGCGCACCACCTTCTGCATAAAAAAAGTTGCCCATTAGGTCCCTTTTAAATCTTTCCCCTCTCACCTTAAACCTATGCCCTCTAGGTTTAGATTCCCGCACCCCAGGGAAAAGATCTTGTCTATTTACCCTATTCATGACCCTCATGATTTTATTAACCTCTGTAAGGTCACCCCTCAGCCTTTGACACTCCAGGGAAAACAGCCCCAACCTATTCCACCTCTCCCTTTAGCTCAAACCCTCTAACCCTGGCAACATCCTTGTAAATCTTTTCTGAACCCTTTCATGTTTCACAACATCCTTCCTATAGCGGGGAGACCAGAATTGCACGCAGCATTCCAAAAGCGGCCTAACCAATGTCCTGCATAGCTGCAATTCCTATACTCAATGCGATGTCCAATAAAGGCAAGCAGACTAAACGCCTTCTTCTAGGCCCGAAACGTCAACTTTCCTGCTCCTGTGATGCTGCTTGGCCTGCTGTGTTCATCCAGCTCTACACCTTGTTATCTCATTCTCCAGCATCTGCAGTTCCTACTATCTCTCATTACTTTTAAATGCAGTCATAAAACAGACACCTGACTTGTGGTTTGAACAGCCTAAATTGCCTTTACAGTAAATAAACAAAAACTCCTCAGAAAAGTTCTAAAGAGGAATGGAGTGGAGAGGTTTCAGAAGGCAATTCATAGGAGAGGAAGGCAAGGCACTTCTCAAAGGTGTCATATAAATGCAATTTCATTTAGCTTACCCAATAATCGCCTTTGTCTGCTTCTGCCTGCAGTGCAGTCAGTCGTTGTACTGTTTCCATGTCATTATTGCTGAGTGTGTGAATGACTGAGGATGTTTTTAGCCTTGCTATTAAATCCATTTGCAGGTTAGCTGATTCCCTTAGGGCAACTATTGTCTGTTCAGGAAATGTCCTCTTCACTCATTGCAGGAGGAAATGAAGAGTATCAATCCTGTGTGAGACTTTGTCAATAGCCTGTGTCGGGCCCACGACCATATTCAGATGTTAATTGAGTAGAGTTTGCTTCAGGTTGAATACCTTGCAAGCCAGTTTGAAAAGTTCTTTATTTCTCCTATTTTTTTTAATGTGATATAAACTATGAAATTGCTTCAGTAACATTTTGTGCAATAAACTTCCACAGCATCTCCCCACATACACTTTTGTACTACTTCATTGTGTTCCCATCTAAAAAGAAAGGCATAAATCCAGAGTTCACATTATGGAAATTCCAGCGCAGATGGGGACCATATGACCCATCGTGTCTGTGTCCGTGCAGCCCTTGACTGGAATCATCATTAATCCCATTTTTTTTTTGTTTGTCTCTTTCTGTTCTTTTCATTTCAAATACTTATCTCATTTTTAAAGGGAACAATGCTGTGACTGGAATTCTGAATTAAAAGTATTACTCCCACTGCTCTACTCTGTTCCCCGCACAGGTTGGTTAGCTAGATGGCTGAATTGTAATGCAGAGTGACGTCAACAGTGTGGGTTCAATTCTGACACTGGCTGAGTCCAAGAACTCAGGCCCGAAATGTCAACTTTCCTGCTCCTCTGATGCTGCTTGGCCTGCTGTGTTCATCCAGCTCTACACCTTGTTATCCCCTTAACCTTCCCCTTGCTTGAGGTATGGTGACCCTCTGGTTAATCCACCGCCAGTCATCTCTCTCTAATGAGAGAGCCTCTTTATGGTCTGACAACTTTATTGCAATTTGGAAATTGCCACTCTATTGGTTCTAGGGATGTTGAACAATTTGAAAAAGCTGGAGCAGTGTTCAGGTGGTGAGGGTTGCCCATCTAAAGTGCTTACTTGGCTTTTAGCAACACAAAAATTACCCCTTGCCGTTCTGAATTTAAAAATTACTGTTCTGAGGAAGGGTCACCGGACCCAAAATGTTAACTCCGTTTTTCCTTCACAGATGCTGCCAGACCTGCTGAGCTTTTCCAGCAATTTCTGTTTGTTTCCTGTGACAAAAATTACCCCAATGCACGTCATGCATGTTTCTGTTCAGGGAGGATGGATGTGAATGTTGAAGGATTGTTGTCCCTGTTATTTGACACATTGGAAAGTATTACTGCATGTAGTTACAGAGAAAGATTTCAATGTAAAAGGTGAGGGTGGGAAAAGATGCTAGATCAAAGCTTCACTATTGATTGCCATGCCTTCGCTGCAATGTCCCTAAATCTGGAATTCCTTTCTGAAATTTCTCTTTCTGTTTTTAAAAGGAGATTTTAATAAAAGTATAGCAAACCAAATTGTTTGCTGTCATACCTTCTCATTAAGTAACATATTTTGTTAATACTACATGATGTGCGTTGGGGTAATTTTTATGTTGCTAAAAGACAAGTAAGCATTTCAGACGGGCAACCCTCCATCAGCTTAACCCTGCTCCAGCTTTTTCAAATTGTTGAACATCCCTGGATGTCCCAGTATAGTCACTTTGTCTCATTAGAACTGATGGCCCTCATTGTCTGTGTGTATCGAGACACAGTACAACAAAAGACACTAGCAGTGCTACCCTACATCAAGAATATATCAGAAATGACAACCCGACTCCATAGACCGCATAAGATCATGATTACACACAAACCTACATAAACACCGCGTCAAATGCTATCAAAGACTAATGACGCCATACCGACAGTAAACAGGACTAACATGATACACAGAATCCCACGTAGCAAGTGCAATAAATATTATATTGGACAAACGGGGAGGACACTGATCATTAGAATACACAAACACCGGCTGGTAGTAAAAAGACATGACCAAAATTGTCTCAATATACACAGACAGTGAGGGCCATCAGTTTGACTGGGACAAGTGAACAACAGACATGCAAGGGAATTTCTGGAGGCCTGGTTCTCAACACAGGATTCCAATAACAAACACATAGAAATAGACCCCGTATATAGACTGCTGCTAAAAAACAGAACCAGAAGTGACAAGACCCATCACACCAGGGGATTGTATAAATTCGGAACAGAGCAGAACACCAACGCTTTGATTAGAGGTCGCACTGATGATGTTGCCTGGAATGGTAACGAAACGTCTGCACACCACGGAACAACCGGCTCGGTGAGCAAATAAACACCTATGCCTAAATCATTCTTGCAAATGAAAACCATAAGCGTTTGTACACGTATTACTCTGCATGCTAGAAAGGGGAGAATGCGGTAGAATGGCACTTGATGAAGTGCTCATTTAGAGGGAGAGCTGCTACAGACATGGGCTGAATGATTACATGCGCTGTAGCGATTCTGTAATTCTGCTTTCTTTAAGTCCCTGTATGTCAAGTAAGGGCAGAATGTGATGGAATTGCTGAAAAGCTATTTGACTTGGAGTTTCATTGTTTCTGTGATTTTTATTTTTCAACTGTTTCCAATTTAAAGTATCATAAATCAACCATATTCAGAACTTTGTAATTTAGTGTTTCGGTTTAAAATTTGCAATTTCTAGGCAGTTAAATTCAGAAATATAGATTGGGAGGTTTGATTTCTAGTCAGTTGGCCGTTATTTGGAGCTGCAATTATAATCTACAATTCATCTGAACAATCTTTCTGCTTTTGACGGTAGAGAGAAGTGGGAGATAAGTTGGGGAAACTGTATTTCTTTGATAGCCGGTGAAGTTTTTATCACTCCCAGTGAAGTGGGAGTTGACTGAAAATTGAATGGTAATAGCAAATCAAATAGCTTGATATCTAGTCTTCATTCAGTACTTAAAGAGGAGCCACCTAAGTCAGTCAGGCAGAAGTTACTAGAGTCTGCAACTAGCTATGGGGCAGAATCCAGCTGTTGAGATCATTTGACAGAGGGAAGCTAATCCATTTAAAATTGCAGCATTTGTAACGTGTTTCTGTTCCATGTCTTTCAGCTCCAAGTCCAACTACAGGAGTTTCATACCTTGCAACAAAATGTGTGGATGTAAGGAAGCATCATCAGAAATCGAAGTGGTTCATGCCATGGGGTCCCAACCAGTGCGAAAAGAAAATCCAGAAGTTTTCTGAAGCTATGCAGCAACAGATTGGAGCCAATGATATTGTGTTTGCAATCCATGTTCCACACCAAACCTTGGAGATGAGTTCCTGGTTTCAGTTTCTGCTGGTTGTTCTGCAGTTTGAGATCGAATTTCAAATCGGCAATGAGATTAGTAAGTTTTGGTATGAGGGAAGAGAGACATTTGTTTTAGGAAAGTTGGTTCATTTTATTATGGGCGGGGAAGGGATAGTTATAACAACAATTTTTATTTGTATAGCACATAGTGATTTAAAAGTTTGAAAGTGCTTCATAGAGTACTATGAATATACGTATGTATTTTTATTCCTGGAAAAAAAGCAAGCTACATTGGAGCAGATGATATAAATGCTTGGTTAAGTAGTGTATTGAAGAAAAAGAGCAGGGTGGAAAGATTAAGGGAGGGAATTCCACATCTTGGAGTCTTGACAGCTAAAAGCATAGCCATCAAAGATGTACGAATTTATAATCAAATGTAAAGAGATCAGAATTAGAGGACAGCAAAGAACTCAGAGGATTGGAGAACTAGAGATTGTAGAAATAGGCAGAGGTGAGGCCATGTAGAAAATTGAATTAGAGGATGAGAAATTGTAATATTGGAGCACTTTTTCATTAAATGGAAGCCACTGTAGGTCAACGGGTACAAGGTTGATGGGCAAACGGCATTTAGTGCAGGTTAGGACACAGGTAGCATGGGAAGCTGGGCAGGATAGTGTTAGCATGGAAAAGTCTAAGAAAAGCATGCTTGAGGATTTCAGCAGCTGAAAAAGCTAGAGTAGCAATGGGGAGTGGTGTATTCTGGAGGTGGGAATAAGCTATCAGTGATGTTGTTAATATGTGGTTGTGAGCTCATCTTGTGATCCAGAATAATGCAGAAATAGGTTTTTTTAGGAAATGGGGAATTTTATTCCACTTTTTTACTCTGTGGCTTGACCCAGGGTTACTCTCTGTAAAGTTGATAGGTCAAAAGCACTGGAGAAGCGCTGTATGGGTTCTGAAGGTACAGAAAAATAAATACATCTTTAAAAGTAAAATACTGTGGAGGTTGATTTAAAAACCATACAATGTCAGGAATATTCAGCTAGTTCAGCAATGTCTGTGGACAGAAAAACAGTCAATGATTCAGGTCAATGACCTTTCATCATCGAACTTGAACTTGACCAGAGACATTTATACTACAATTGGCTTCAACAGTCCTGTTTTGCAGGAGAAGGAGTACTGCAGAAGCAGATTGGGTTCTGGCTCCTGATCACTTTCTAGTGATTTGTTTGCATTTGAGCCTGATGTCAAGTAGCCTGTCATACCTATTTTCAAGGCTCTTTGTTTGAAACATGGTCTCTTGGTTGAGATATTACAGAACTATTAAAACCTTTTACCACTAGTAGTTGATGCCGTGAGATGGGGAGATGACTGGGGGTGATAAAACTTGCTTACACTGTAATTGTAGCACTCCATAGCTGAGCTATTAAGTCAGCTCAGACTAAGTTTTTCAAACCTAGGTTTTTCTTGGTTTTTATGGCTCTCCAACGTAGGAATGGGGAATTGAGAAGAAGTCTTGTGTTTACTCGGATGCAGACTAAAACTCTTGACACTGGCCTGATTTGTGTGTGCATATAATAAGCATATTTTCCACTAGCCAAGAATAACCCAGGATAACCTGGAAATTATTATTGCTTTTTATTTTGACTTTTCTTTTTATCTGATGCCTACATTTTTATTCACTGATCCATTAGGGGCAGTAACTCTACTGTAACCTGGTATCCCATTTTGAATGTTTTCCCTTTCATTTGACTTTGTAGCATCTAAGCGTTAGATCCTGGAGTACTATTCTGTGGGAGTCCAAGTGTCCAATTTGTCAGAGTATAATCTTCACCCGGCATAACAAAAGTGTTGCTATTGGGGAGTCTCTCAAATGGCTGAAAGTAGGTCCCAATCCATCTTGTGTGTATGTGTGCCCTGCAACTGTCTGGCATGACATGGAGCCACATAGAGTAGGACAATCCCGGTGTATGCTGATGGAAAAACAGATACTGAAAAACACACTCCTATTTCCAATGCAGTGATTCCTGCTAGAGTGCTGTGAATTTTTGACATCACGCAAGAAAATCCACGCTACAGTAAATAGCTAGCCAACACCAATTGCCAAGGCTTTACCTAAATAATGCTCATTTGAATGAGTTACAAGAGAGCTTTTTATGGCTAATCATAAGGGTGGGAGGAAGATTGAGCCTTGTATCTGACTAAGTTGTACTGAAAGACTTTGCAAAATATTTGAGCAGGCAGTTGGATCAAGAGTTTATTTTGCATGAGTTTTGATAGAATTGGAAGGTAATTGATAAGAGCAAAAACTACCAATAGCAATCATATCCCCTGTGGGTGAAATGAAGCTTATTCACACAATCAGGATGAAATAAATACTCTACTTCAACAACATTTGGCAGCTCTCCAGCAATAACACAGCTATTGAAGTGGATTAGTTGTCAGGGGTGACAGACATGGCGGAGTGACAGAATGTTAGATTGGCAAGTACTCCAGGCCTTGAGGAGAACGCTCACTAATCTGGCGCTTGACCACAAAAAGTTTTCTGTTCTGTTCTTGGACAGAGAAAAGCTTCACAAAAAAGATTTTATGTTCCAACATTTGGAGTGTTTCTAACCTATTATCGAATTTTTGTTGTGCATTAGACAATCTAAGCTTCTACATTTTAATAGAAATGGGGGGAGAAGTTCATGTGAAATGAACTTGTTACTGGGCTTAAAATCCACAAAACACATCATTCTTTCCCAAGTTGCATTATATTCTGGGATCAAGAAAATACTTATTAGTTTCTGTGACCCACTGCTCGTGATTGCACATGCACATTCCAGAACATGTAGTTCATGTAAACATAAACTCAGTTCTGATTTTATTCTTTGCATCAATCTTTATTCATTTGCTGCCTTCTGTTGCTCTAAACGTATTCGGCTAAATCAGTATGAGCTGAGATTTAAATCTGGAATGGTGTGGGGTGCCCCAAAACTAGATGTATTTGCCCTGTAAACCATTGGAGAATCTTAACAGATCCTCCCACACCACTATTATAATATCTATTGTTACCACTGTGCTGAAATTCCAGCTGCTCGTTGACAATATTAACGTAACATATCTCACACTGTAAATATTTTTTAAAGGAGCAATCATATTGTTATTACACACTATAAGAATTTAAGATGCTAAAATACATGCTTTTGGCTTTAGGATGTGTATGTGTGCTGTAGAAAATGCAGATCTTTTGAAGTCTAATGTTCTGGGGACCCAGGTTCAAATCCTGCCACGGCAGATGGTCGAATCTAAATTCAATAAAATATCTGGAATTAAGAATCTAATGATGACAATGAATCCGTTGTCGATTGTCAGGAAAACTCACCTGGTTCACTAATGTCCTTTAGGGAAGGAAACTGCCATCCTTACCTGGTCTGGCCTACATGTGACTCCAGGCCCACAGCAATGGGGTTGACTCTGAACTGCCCGCTGGGCAATTAGGAATGGGCAATAAATACTGCCTGGCCAGTGACATCCTAATCCCGTAAATGAATTTAAAAACAAACATTGTCTGATATCTGCTATTCAATGGCTCCCAAATTGTTACTATAAGAGGAAACCTGTGCTTGCACAATCAATCACTTCAGGATAGGCATGAAAGATTTTAAAAATTATTTTCAAACAAGTGATAATTGTATTTATATTACTGATAACAGTCTATAAATGGATAACAAAGATTGTTCAATCCAAAAGCGGATAATGACCAGTGTGTTTCACTGGCAGGTCTCTGTAATATGACCTGTATCATGGTAGTATGTAGACGATATTGACTGACCTTGTATCACTGACTTCCCTCTTGTATTTCTTCTCACATTCTTGTGTCTCATTACTGTACTCAACATTCAACCTGACATAGTGTCAGCAAGAATCCTGGGGCTAATTTAGAAGTTGCAGACTATTTTTTAAAGAAAAGGTTTTTACTTTATCTTTTCAAATGGTAAGAACCAGCACAGACATGCTTTCCTGAATGGCGGCTACCAATGCTGTAAGCTTCTATAAGCTTACAAACAGAATGGTATCCCCTATTGCAAACATTCTTTTTGTTTTGTCCATGCCAGGGCTTTGAAATAACTTTCACTTCTATAGTACTACAATTGTCTTTCTCTTCAGGTGATTATCCAATTTTATTTTGAAGTAAACTTTTTTATTTTAAAACAAAGCTGCTGACAGTCTAATGTGGTGTAACAGGTAAAGGCAGCCTTTCAGGAACTCTTCCAATTGACCATGTTCCATGTGAGAGCTTAAATATTACATTAACTGATTATTTGACTTGATGTCTTCACACAATGAATCTCCAGGAAGAGGTGTTTGATGGTAGTGAAGAGCTGGAACTGAAGAAATAAATAATTCCAAAGTTTGTGTTCCTAGGAAGCGGACTTGTTGCTCAGTTGAGGCCATGAAATATTCCAGTTCGGTCATTTTATGCACAATATTTTGTGTTTGCATGTCAGCAATTTGCAATGGTTTCCTCTTTTTAGCGCCTCTCTAGTTTTGATTTGAAAGAATTATGTAAGGGAAGTAAAGCACTGAAATATTTATTACTCCATTCTGGAAAGTGACCTTTTGTAAAAATATATTTTTCCTTTGTTATTGAAGCTAGTGAAGCCAGGGGCATGATGTACTGATGACGGATGCCTGTAATACCAATAACTCTTTGATGCCTAGACTTTGAAATGGAAATAGCTGTTGCATCGATGCCAAAAATGCCTCCTTCTTAAGATTAATTTTTGATGACTAGGCAATTTAAAAAACAAAGTGTGAAAGTCTGAGTATTTTTTATATGTGCTTTGGGTCACGCTCCATTAATAGCAGGTCAATGTAGTCACAGTTCCTATTCTTGCTGAATTTAAGTTGTTTAAATGACAGAGTAGTTTTGGGAGTCATGGAGCTACTGCACATGTGTGGAGTAAGTGTCTACACATTACAAAAAGGCTTCCTTATATTTTTATTCCTGTAGGGACCTTTCCAGTATCAAAGGGAGAATCACACAGGGTTAGCTTATGCCAAAGGTAATGTATAAGAATACCGGTAAATTTAATCTTAATCCCTAATTAAGTATAGTAGTTAGCGTTAAGTATGTAAATAATCAGAGCAAAAAATGGACAAGACTTTTGTAGTGGCTACCATTTTAGCTCCGCTATCACAGCACTATTTTTTGTTGAAGGTGTCCAGAACATATTGTAAAATTAATGGAAATGTCAATATTGATTATATCTATATTGACTAAATACATAAGGAAAGTGAATGTAGCAATTAGCTCTAATCAAAAGTGGACCCAACTGACTTTGGTGAACAGTAAACATACCTGAAGTGTCGATCTTGCCTTAACATTTGACTAAGCGCTGCACTTCTGTCTTTTATTCAGAATTCACTCATTAGCAACACTTCCTTTCTAAGAATCCAGTGTTTGGTGCTTTGTCCATGTATAATGTCTATGTATTTACACACCACTGAGCAGTTTGGGGTGAAGACCTTAGTTCCTTTTTCGTTTTCTGTTAATTTGCTTATTCCTAGACGGTTGAGTAGGTGAGAATAGCAGTTGAGTTTTCTTCATTCCAAGTGATCCTGCTGGAAAATGCTATGTATGTCTGAATATTTGGATAAGAATCAAACCAGGCTTTGCAGTGATATTCCACTAATGTCATTTAGCAAAAGTATCCCGAGTCTGCTGGACCCTGAATGCTCTCCTTATGAGAATTGTGGGATTATGCTTTAACAGAGGCTACTGCCTTTTGAACAAGGACTGGTGAGCACTTCTAATGCAATAAGAAGTACTAAAGCATGTCATAGACCTAAACTGAAAAACAAATTACTAGCCAGAATCTATTGCATTTATAGTGGTTTTTGTTCTCTCCATGCCTTTGATGTAAAGTACGATTCGTTTAGTGCTTAGTTTTCAATAAACCTACATATGAGCAGGTATTGATTAAAAATATTACCCCTGGTCCCAGCAACAACAGATGATGCTTGGGCACTCTTTTCC
>NC_063341.1:32818671-32834676 GCF_021869965.1 Rhincodon typus | reverse complement strand
GAGGTTGGTGGGGTGGTACGTGAGGACGAGGGGGATTCTTTTTTGGTTCTTATTGCGTGGACGGGGTGTGAGGGATGAGTTGCGGGAGATGTGGGAGACACGGTTGAGGGCGTTCTCGACCACTGAGGGGGGGGAAGTTACGGTCCTTGAAAAACGAGGACAACTGAGATGTACGGGAGTGGAATGCCTCATCCTGGGAGCAGATGCGGCGGAACCCCGAAGGTCGCAGGAACAGCAACTCATATTCTGCTTGGGAACCCTGCAGCCCAATGGTATCAATGTGGATTTCACAAGCTTCAAAATCTCCCCTCCCCCTACCGCATCCCAAAACCAGTCCAGCTCGTCCCCGCCTCCCTGACCTGTTCTTCCTCCCACCTATCCCCTCCTCCCACCTCAAGCCGCACCCCCATCTCCTACCTACTAACTTCATCCCGTCCCCTTGACCTGTCCGTCCTCCCTGGACTGACCTATTCCCTCCCTAACTTCCCACCTACACTCACCTTTACTGGCTCCATCCCCGCCTCTTTGACCTGTTTGTTTCCTCTCCACCTATCCTCTCCTCCATCCATCTTCTATCCGCCTCCCACTCTTTCCCTATTTATTTCAGAGCCCCCTTCCCCTCCCCCTTTTCTGATGAAGGGTTTAGGCCCGAAACGTCAGCCTTTCTGCTCCTATGATGCTGCTTGGCCTGCTGTGTTCATCCAGCCCTGCACCTTGTTGTCTCGGATTCTCCAGCATCTGCAGTTCCTACTATCTTTGAAGGATGTTCTTAGTTTTGTGAAGAGCTTGCTGGTTTGGACAAGTGCCACTCGGGGAACAGCTTCAGTGCATTTCTCCTCTTCCTCCTTCCTCTTTCAAGTCTGACTGTACTTCACTTAAAGTGCCCAGAGTACGAACAGAAACAGTGGCTTTTTACCATAACTGTCACTGTTTTAGTGACTACAACATTATAAAAGCAAATGGAGGATCCACAAAGCTGATCCAAAAAAACATCCTAGAAAACTAAAAGATAGAAGTTATCATTAAAAGAACCTTATGCTTCAGCTCCCTGGTGTCTTGGTTGGTCAAAACAGTATGTAGTTGAACTGTGTAGATCAGAAGATTTTTTTGGTTTGATTCCTGTGACTATATAAAATTTGCTGACATAAGTTAAAACAGTGGGTTACAATAATATTTATGGATAACCATATTTACAGACAAACAAACATATGAATTGGAAGCAAGATAGCTTTTTGACCATGCAAACTTGCACTGTCTTTTGATCAATTCATGACTGATTTGTTTGTGGCATCAACTCCTCCACTTCCCTGTCTATTGCCATACCATATCGGTCTAACTCAGTCTGAAAAGGATACATTCAATGATCCTGCCTCTGTTCTGCCACGAGAATTCAGCATGTCCTCTAAAAGGACAGATATTTCCTCATCTCTATCTTACTTTTAAACTGTGTCTCCTAATTGTAGTCGCTCCCATAAGAGAGCCATTTCCTAATTATTTGGTGTACTTAAATGCTAACTTGTGATTCATATACCAGGACAGCCAGATTCCTCTACTTCTCCATTTAAATAATATGCTGCTTTTCTGTTCATTCTGCCAGAAGTGGACAGGTTCACATTTTCCCACATTATATTCCCTGTGCCATTCTATTTATCCCACTGACCTAACCTATCCTTTTGCAGACGACTTTATGTGCCCTCCACAACTTGCTGTCTTGCTTATCTGTGTCATCAGCATATCTAGCAACCATACCTTTGATCCCTTCATCCATATATTTGATTATAGATTTTAAAAAGCTGAGGCCCTGAACTGATCCTGTGCAACATCACTAGTTACAGCTTGCCAAAAACCTCTGCTTCCCATTAGCTTAAACAAATCCTCTCTGTATGCCAGTATGTTGTGCCCTCTACCATGAGTTCATATTCTGTGGTGCAACCTTTTTGTGACACCTTCCCATTGGCCTTTGGAAATTGAACAATACCACCCTTACAGTTCCCCTTTTTCCACATTCTTTGTTATACCTGAAAGAACTAGTCAAACATTATGTATCCTTTTCATAAAAGAGTCTGACTGTATTAAATTTTTTTAAAGACTGTGTTGTAAGCACATTATGTTACCTGGTCTATAGTTTCCAGCTTTCTGTTTCCCTCCTTTTCGTCAATGCAATAGTTAATTCGCGATTTTCCATTTGGAGACTGATATAATTTTCAAAATTCCTCATTCACAATCAAAGTTTCTGTTATCTCAGCAGCCACTTCTTTTAAAACCCTTGGATAAAGTCTATTGGAACCTGGTGACTTGTTCACTTTAAGTTTGAGCAATTTTCGTAGTACTCTGTCCATGGTGAGTGTAATTACTTTAAGTTCCTCTCCTCCTTCCACCTTTTTGAGCAGTATTTCTGGAATGTTGTTTGTCTGTCTTAGTGAAAACAGACACACAACAGCTTTTCAGTGCTTCAGTAATTGTTTTATTTCCCATTATTAGTGCCTCAAATACACACTCTTGAAGTTTCACTTTTTTCCTTTCAAAATAACTGTAAAAAATCCTGCTCCCTATTTTTATATTTCTAGCTTTTTCTCATACAATGCTCACTCCTTAAAAAGACAGTAGTCGAAGTTTTTCATCTTCCACTCATGAAGACAATTTTCAAGAATTGCCAAGTAAATGGAAAACAATTTCTATTGTATGTGAGGAGAGTACGTATCAATTGGCAATCAGCATCCTCTTTCCTAATGCTCTGGCATTATTGGCAGAATTCTATAGAGGTCTAAGCGATGTCAGCAATGGTGGGATTATTAGCAGAATCAAATGAAAAGTCCACCAAGATTTATCTCGATGCCTGGACCATCTCACTAGGTGACAACGAGCCGCAAATTAAGGAGGCTTATAGTCAATTAAAAGCCTTATTAATATTGCAACTTTTCTCAATGACATTTGGCTTCCTATCTTAACAAATGTGCCAAATAAGCTGATTGTTACGAATTATCGACATGGAAGTCAGAGTGGGTACCTAGCAGCAACTTCTTGTTGCTTGCTGTAGAAGATCGCCATGTTTTAATAAGGTTCCCCATGGGAGACTGATAGCAAAGATAAGAGCTTATGGGATCCAAGGAAATTTGGCTGAGTGGCTGGAAGTGTTTACGTGATTGGAAGCCTATGTCCAGTGGAGTTCCACAGAGATCAGTCTTGGGCGGTTGCTGTTTGTGGTATATTTAAGCAATTTGGACTTGAATGTAGGAGGGTTGATCAGTAAGTTCGCAGATTTTACAAAACTTGGTGAGGTGTTAAATAGTGAAGGATAGCATTAGATTACAGGAGGATAAAGATGGGTTGGTCAGATGGGTTGATCAGTAGCAATTAGAATGAAAACTAGAAAAGTGTGAGGTGATCTACTTGTGCAGGACAGACAAGGCAAGGAAACACACAATGAACGGTAGGACCCTGGGAAGAACAGAGGATCAGAGGAACTTTGATATGCATGTTCATTGTTCCCTTAAAGTAGCAGGACAGCTAGATAAAGTGGTTAGCAAGGTATACGGGATATTTGCCTTTATTGGCAGAGGCATAGAGTTTAAGAGCAGGAAGATTATGATAGAACTGTATAAAATGTTGGTTCGGCCACATCTGTTGTATGCAGTTCTGGAATCCATATTCTAGATGGATGTGATTGCACCGGAGAGGGTGCACAGGAGATTTACCGGGACGTTGCCTGGGCTGGAGAGTTTTAGTTACAAAAAGAGATTGGATTGACTGGGTTGTTTTCTTTGCAGTAGAGAAGACTGAGGGAGGCATGATTTGAGATGTGCAATATTATCAGGTGCATAGACAGGGTAGGCAGAAACCTTTTCCCGTATTGGACAATTCAATGATTGTAGCGTAGATTTAAGGTAACGGGCAGGAGGTTTAGAGGAGATGTGAGGATAATTTTTTTTTGCACCCAGAGAATGGTGGGAATCTGGAACTCATTGCCTGTAAGAGTGGTAGAGGCGTATTTATGAAGTACTTAGATGTGCACCTGCGCAGCCAAGACATACAAGGCCAGTGCTGGAAAATGGGAATAGAATAGTTAAGTGGTTGTTTTAGACTGTGTAAACTTAATGGGCTGAAGGGCATTTTTCTGTGCTGTAGACCTCTATGGCCAGGTGACAACATCTTAGGGCACATTTTTCAGGCATTGCACCCCTGTCCATAGACATAAGGATCTAGCATAAGCCAGCCTCTAAGAACTCTCACGGCCCATCTCTGATCCACCTACAGAAGATTCTGCACCCCATTAACCTCCAGATTCAACACATCATTTTCAGTCACCTGCAATCTGACCCCACTACGAAGGACATATTTCCCTCCCCACCCATTATCGGCCTTCTGGAGGGACCGCACTCTCAGTGACTCCCTTGTCCGCTCCACACTCCCCACTAGCCCCACCACCCCTGGCACCTTTCCCTGCAACTGCAGGAGGTGCTACACCTGCCCCTACACCTCCCCACCCTCCCCACTCACCTCCATCCCAGGCCCCAAAAAAACCTTCCACGTTAAACATGTTCACCTGCACATCCGCTAATGTGGTCTATTGTATCCACTGTTCCTGATGTGGCCTCCTCTACATCGGGGAAACCAAGCAGAGGCTTGGAGACCACTTTGTGGAACACCTACGCTCGGTTCATGACAAACGGCAGCACCTCCCAGTTGTGAACCACTTCAGCTTTCCTTCCCACTCCTCGGACGACATGTCCATCCTGGGCCTCCTCCAGTGACACCACGATGCCACCCGGAAACTGGACGAACAGCACCTCATATTCCGCCTTGGAAGCTTACAACCCAATGGTCTCAATGTGGACTTTACTAGCTTCAAAATCTCCCCCACCCCCAACCTCATCCCAAGACCAGCCCCCCCCTTTTATCCCGCCTTCTTGACCTGTCAGTCTTCTCTCCCACCTATCCGCCCCTCCCTCCTCATTGACCAATCCCCATCCCCACTTCCTACCTACACTCACCTTTACCAGCTTCATCCCTGCTTCCTTGACCTGTCCGTCTTCTCTCCCACCTATCCGCTCCACTATCAACCTGCTATCACCGTCCCCTCTCTCTATTTATTTCAGAGCTCCCTTCCCCGACCCCATTTCTGAAGAAGTGTCTGACCCAAAACGTCAGCTTTCCTGCTCCTCTGATGCTGCCCGGCCTGCTGTGTTCCTCCAGCTCCACACCTTGTTATTTCATTATTTAGTTGTTAAGCCCTGTAAGTGGACTGGAATGGATTATCTAGAACAGGAAGTTACTCCCTGGCCTGTGTTCAATAATAAGACTGAACTAGCACAGCATTTGCGGTTAGGAAATGGTACAGTTTGCCTCTGTATCCTCAGGCAAGCAAGGAAGTATTTGTGTCTCATCAACACCCACACACATGGGATTAGAGTGAAAATGTACAAAACTGGGAGAAAAGCAAAAAATGGAAAAATGTTGGAAATTGTCAGTGTATTTAAAGAGAAAAAAGATGAGATACTGTACCATATAGTGGTTAAGTATGATAAGGACCCCAATCATGCAATTGTTTACTACAGTAGGCACTAGAATTTAAATCCAATGCAAATAGAATGGACTACAGTGCAGAGAAGCAATTTCCTTGAATGATTTCTATGGGGAAGGTATAAGGAGTGTGCTCCCATTTGTCCTTTTTGCAGCATATGGAGCTGGTGTGTACAGATAGGCTTTTTCTGTTTCTATTATTCACTTTGGTATCCAGAATTTGCAGTTTTTTTTCTTTATTGTTTACCATTGCTGTAAACCACTGGCAATTATTTCATTAAATGCATTATAAAATGACAGGTAGCACTCGGTTCTCAGTATCTCAGCTGCTAAGTCACTGGCCAGTGTGGGCGTTGTGACCCATACAAACTAGAAGATTTAAGGATACTGTGTAAGCTGATCTCAGTTAAGGTGGGATTGGAGGGATAGAATGGGGCTAGACGGGTGGTACACTTTGAGCTCAGCTTCAGGGTAAGGATCATTGTGGTTCTCATTTTGCACTTTTACTCAGTGAGGTGAAGGTTTGGTTTAAGACAGCAATCTGGTCTGGGTGTATTGCTGATATTGTCGCATGTAAAGAGCTGAGATTATATCCCATATTGAATCAGTAACTTTATGCCCTTTCCAAAGTATAATTTGTGACTCTGAGATTCCATTTTTATTTGTAAACCATCTGGCAGCATTAATGGGTAATGTTGTTTTCTGTTGGAGACAATCTCTTCAAGAGCAGTTTAAACCACAAAATCAAATCACTGTTTACCTTGACAGCTGTAAATCTAGATGGCCTTCATTATCGTCGCAGGTATCTGTGCTTGTCTGTATTTCTTCTTTTTGTGTTTCATGGTGTTCCAGGTCTTCCGAAATATAAGTGGCAAACAATGTTCACTCCCAGCCATGTCCAAAGCAAGGAGACTACACTATGAGGTAAAAATGAAGACTGTACAGTGCAATATTGAATTTTACAGCACAGAAAGAGTTTGGACCATTTGTGTTGCATGAACCCTGAAAGAGGGATCCATTTACTTTTACTCTCCATGCCCTTTAGTTAATTTTTTATTTCCAAATATTTATTCATTTCCCTTTTTCAAAAGCAGCATGAACTCAATATTCTATTCATGCATCGTACTTAACAGTTCTGTGCTATTTGAAACAGTTCTAATTTTTCTCTTATTGAACAATCTTAACCTGGTATCCTCCAATGACTGATCAAAGAATATATATTTTTTAGCAAAGCCCTTCACTCTTCTGAATATTTCCATTAATCTCTTCTGCTTTAGTTAAAATGTCATTTCCCGCTCCTTGCTCATCACTTATATCTTAATAAATCTGCCCTGCAACTCCTCCATAGCTTTCATATCTTCTAAAGTAGAATGCATCAAACTGGAGACCATTTTCTCAAGGTAGGCAAACCGATAATTTTGTAGAGTCTAGTTTTACTTCCTTCTATTTGTACTCTAGCCTGTTTTTATATAATACTCTAATCCTAAATGCACTTTTAATCCTCCTAATGCGTAGTTTTGTTTTTCCATTTGAAGCCCACAACTTCTCTTCTTATACACTTTCCATATTTTAGCATGTAACGTTCCCTTCTCCTAAAATGTAAGATCACACAGTTTGTGAAATTTCACTTGCCAGCTACCCTCCCACTCTACAAATTGCATTTAGTTGCAAACATTGATGCAGTACCTTCTACAGCCAAGTCCATAACTTTTTTTTTTTAGTAGTGGTTGTAACATTGGTCCCTGGGTATATCATGGATTATATGCCTCATTCATGGAAGGCCAGTCCATCTTAACACTGTCGCATTAATTTTATCCAGTTCATGGCACCTTCACAAATAGATGCCTTTTGAAAAAATAATCCTATGGTACTGCAATTCCTTTCCCAGTACGTGTTCTTTATTCTCTGAGAAAACACAAATAAATTTGTCAGGCATGATCTTTTTATAAATCTGTATATTTAATCGAGATCTAGGGGTTTTCTAGGGGCTTCAATTTAATGCTTCAGTATGAATCCTAGAAATGTTGTCTGGTCTGTAGCTCCTTAGTGACTCTTTTATCTCTTGTACAAATGTGTTATATCGCCAGCCCCACTTTATCTCTGTTACAGATTTATTTGGCATGGATTTCTCATCTTGTTCTCTTACCCCAACTCTGGAATGAATCCAGACCCCAAATAAATTATGAAGGAATGGTTTTGAACCTACAACTTATCTTCATTAAGATATTTGAATGATGTTGGTATGGTTACCAATGACACCATGGTTGGGCTACCCTGCTAAAACTGCATTCAGTATTGATTCAATGTTGGAGACAGTGAGGACTGCAGATGCTGGAAGCTACAGTCAATAAATGTGGAGCTGGAAAAGCATAGATGATCAGACAACATCCGAGGAGCAGGAAAATCAACGTTTCAGGCCAAAACCATTCATCAGGACTGGGAAGGGGGAGGGGAGCCCAGAAATAAATAAAGGGAGGGGGGTGGGGCTTGGTGAAGGGTTGGTGGGATGCAGGTAGGAGTCTATTGTGGTTGGTCAGTGGGAAGGGTGGAGTGGAGAGGTGAGAAGGAAGATAGACAGGTTGGGAGTGTAGAGATTTTGAAGCTGGTGATGCAGGTAGAGGGTCATTCTCCGCTACGTTGACTGTATCGAAGCTGCCTCATGCTCCCGTGAAGAGCTCGAACACTTTAGCCAACACCTTCCACCATGCCCTCAAATTCACCTGGACTATTTCCGACACCTCCTTCCCCTTCCTGGACCTCTCCGTCTCCATCTCTGGTAATCGATTCACCGGCGACATCCATTTCAAACCCACTGACTCCCACAATTACCTCGACTACACCTCCTGTCACCCACACCCCTGCAAAAATTCTATCCCATACTCTCAACTCCTCCACCTCTGCCTATCTGCTCCCAGGATGAGGTGTTCTACTCTAGGACTTCACAGATATCCTCCTACTTTAGAGATCATAGTTTCCCCTCCTCTGTTATTAAGGATGTCCTTAACTGCAGCTCCCCAATTTCTCGCGCTTCTGCTCTCAAACCCTCTCTCCACCCCAACAACAATAAGGATAGAGTCTCCTTGGTCCTCACATATCACCCCACCAAACTCCGAATAGATCACGTCATCCTGCAACATTTCTGCCATCTACAATCAGACCCCACCACCAAAAACATCTTTCCCTCCCCACCCCTCTCTGCCTTCCGCAGGCACCATTCACTCCCTCATCAGCTCCACATGCCCCACCAGCCCCTCCACCACACCGGGACCTTTCCCCTCAACTGCACGAGGTTCTACACCTGCCCCAACATCTCCCCTCCGTCCAAAGCCCCAAACAATCCTACTAAATCCAGCAGAAACTCACCTGCACTTCATCTATCCTCATCTACTGTATCTGTTGCTCCCGATGCGGTCTCCTCTATATCGGGAGACCAGAAGCTGACTCGGGTACCGGTTTGCGGAGCTTCTGCACTCTACAGGCACCAACCAACCCGACCTTCCAATTGCCATCCACTTTAACGTCCCCTCCCTCTCACCTGGTGACATGTCAATCCTTGGCCTTCTGCTCTGTCAGACTGAGGCCAAATGTAAACTGGAGGAACAACACCTCATATTTCACCTTGGGACCTTACAGTCCAATGGCCTGACTGTTGACTTCACCAGCTTCAAAATCTCTCCTTCCCCAACTTGTCCATCTTCCAACTCACCTATCCACTCCACCCTTCCCACTGACCAACCACGTTAACCCCCTACCTCCATCCACCTATCTCCATTCCACCAACCCTCCCCCAGCCCCATCGCACTCCTTCTGTTTCTGGGCTCCCCTCCCCCTCCCCAATCCTGACTAAAGGATTTTGGATCGAAATGTTGACTTTCCTGCTCTTCAGATGCTTTCTGACCGGCTGTGCTTTTCCAGCTCCACATTTTATTGATGTAATGTTACTTAGCATTATGAAAGAAGGTTGCAGTGTTCAACTGTTTACAGCGGCAACTGAAGATAGAAACATGGGGAATGGTGGGAGTATGTCAATTGTCATGTATTCTAAATTCATTCATGGTTTTGAAAGAAGAGTGTCAGCATAAACAATTGGTGGGTCTGGGGCCACAAAAGTTCTGAATTGAAGGATCTGGACAGAGTGGATCATCAAAATCTTTTCCATTAGTGCAAGAGTCCAGAAGCGGAGGACACTGCTCTATGGCAACTGGCAAAAGAATAAATGGTGACATGAAAAACTTTTTCAGACTGTGTCGTTAGAAGCTGGAATGCACTGCCTGAGACTGTAGATTCAATTGAGGCCTCCAAAACTAACTTAGATCATTACTTGGAGAGAAAAATACCTTTTGAGGGCTGGGCAAACCAAACTATTTACTCTTTCAGAGAGCCAGCGTGGAAACAAGCCAAGTGGCCTTCCTCTATGTTGTAAACATTATATAAATGGAATTTAATGGTGATGACAGGGCTGTTGTCTGCGGGAGTACAGCATCACATCATTGGAGAAGGCATTCTAGACGTAGGTACCCATTAGATGCTGAACTAGGCAGTGTTTGGATTTTCCGTCTTGATACTAGGTTCCCCAATCAAGCACTGTGATTTTCCCAACCCACTTCACCCCAGGAAGTCAGCAAATAAACCCAAAAGACTTCACTTAGTATCTGGGTGGAAAGCCTAGCCTTAATCAGATACAGGCAGGCAGGTGGCTGATTTCCCAGCCAGCACCCTTCAACCCAATTAAATGGATCCTCAAACTCACTGCCATGTAGAACATTAAATTCCAATCTAAAGTTTTGATTAAATGCTGAGGGGGTTGAAAAGAGGAAGAAGTAGCATTACCGACTTAAAATAGGGGAGATGATGGTAAGGGACTGATTAATGAAGAACTCCAGTATGCAAACTTTTGGAAGATTTTAGAAATTATAATTTTTAAAGATTTAGCAGAATACTTTTTTTAAACAAAGTCTAACATTTTTCAGTTGATAACTCCGAAACTAACCACCCTTCAAATGTATCCCTGGCTGATAGTGAGCATTAAGCATGTTTATAATGTTTAAGTACAAATTTCCCACTTTGTATAGATCACTGAATCAGTGCACTACCAACAGTTCACTTTGTGCTTTAGAAGGAGTATATGTACTCTGAAAATTCTGGTTGGCCTAGAGGAGCCCCACAAATGTTGGGAGAGTAGAATCAAATGGGAGGGAGGAAGGATATGTTGGCTCAAAGAGCTGAGCAGAGGGTCTGTCAATACTAGTGCAGCGAGGCAGCAAGATATTTCAGTGGGAAAGACCAGAGATAGTCTTGTCCGAGAGACGTTTTTCACAGCCCTTGGGTGGCACGATGGATGACGTCAGCACTTTTGCAGATGCGAACCAACTGGAGAAATGTTTATGTGAACGGGGCAAAGCATCATTTTTGATCAGCAATTCAAATTTGGCAGTGTCACGTTTGCTGCCTGTTGGGCCCTATCCAAGATTCAGTTCCATTGCGTGTACCCCAGAAGGCAAAACGAACACATCTGCTATCCACAGTGCTGGTACAGCTGTAATTTAAATAGAAAATACCTAGTAACTAATATCAGTGCTAATCAATGTAGATTGACCAAGTGAGGACAAAACCATGAATGGATTTAGAATACATGACAATTGACATCAGTGATCTAGGAATAAGTTGGACACCAAAGACAGTGGTGATAGGTGGCTGGGTGGGCAGCATGCAAACGAAATTGCTGGATTGGATATTGATGAGGTAAAATTTTATGAAAATTGGCTGAGAACTTAGAATGACGAGCAAGGATTAGATTTTAGTGACAAAATAAACTGAAGTGGGCAGTGAAGGATTCTGAGGAAGGATCATTGGACCGAAACAAAAACTCTAATTTCTGTCCACAGACGCTGCCAAACCTGCTGAATTTTTCCAGCAATTTTGTTTTGTTGTTGACGTGAGGAGGAAATGCTTCAGAGACGGAAGTGATGTTTTGTGTTGGAGAGGATGTTGGCTTGCAAGCTTAAGCTCCACTCGAGATTGAACAAGGACAGGGGAATGAAATGTGGAATTTGTGGTTGGGCTGAAATCTATCGCTACAGTTATCCCATTGTTCAGTAAAGGAAATTGGTTTGTCCAAGAATGAAATTTGGAAGATTGGGAGTAGTTGTGGAGGAAATGGATGTTTGCTGTTAATACCCACCTGGGTCTGTCTGTGAATGTTGCTGCTGAAGGGTAACAGCCAAACAAGGTGGATGTAGGGATGGATCTCTGTGTGATTCTAGAGGTAATGGAACAGGGTTAGGAAGCTTTTTCTGGAGATGTTTGAGCTGGATATTGAAGGAGAGGTAGAGGAGGAAGGTAATGTGGTTTGGTCTGTTGAAGGCTGAAGGGGAGTACAAAGGGTTTATTTGTGATTTTTAATTAGTGCTTGGGAGAAGTGGAAACCTGATTAGAGGGTTCAGCCAGAAAGTTGCAGCAGCAATGGGCAATGATTTAAGAAATACATGAGGACTTTGAAGAGGCAAGTCAGGATCAGAGTTTGACTGGGTGTGGAATTTCTGGCAGGTATGAAATGATGATTTCAGTTTTGAAATGGATAGAAGAGTGAACCATTCACGATATTAACTAATGTGTTGCCAGTGATTTTGCTGACTGCTTCTTTATTTTTTTTTAACAGGGCCTAATCTTTCGATTCAAATTCTTGATGCTTGTCACGTTGACATGTGCTGCCATGACTATTGTGTTCTTCATTATAAGCCAGGTAAACGATAACCCATAAAGTAAACCTGTTGTTCAAATACTGTATATTTCTAACTCTGTTTTAATGTTGAGTAAATGAAAACAGGATGCATGGCGATACCTGCATATTAATGAGCAGCCAGCATTTGAACCAGCTGTGAGAAACTAGGTGGAGTTGCTGTTAAAATGGACAGGCTTGGAAACTGCTTATCTGCCAGATCTGATTGACTGACTTCAACACTAAATCATGGGCTACAAGGATTACTCTTCCAAGCCAACATTTTTCTCTTTTAAATATGCATCTTGGGGTTCAAGTACCTCACCAGGGATTTCAACCTGAGGTATGCTTGGCTTTCTCACCAGATCAGAGCTGCCTGAAGCTGGATTGATGGTCAGAAGGGGCCAACACAGGTTAAAGCAAACTAAGTTCCTTTATTGAACAAAAATGCTCCTCTTTGCCCCAAGATCAAAGCTTGGCCCTCATTTGCCATTTTCCCACTTGCGTGATCATATTTGGAGGCATCCCACCTTTTGCTGGGGGAAAGAAGTTGTGTTAAGTTCTTCCTTTTTTTTAAGACCACAGGAGATAGGAGCAGAGGTAGGCCATTCAGCCTTTTGAAACTGCTTCACCATATAATGAGATCATGGCTGATTTGATAATCCTGAACTCCACTTTCCTGCCGCCTTCTCCCCTAATCCTTGATTCCTTCATTGATTAAGCATATTCAAGACTGAGAGATTTTTAATGACCCAACCTCAAGAGACTTCTGTGGTAAAGAATTCCATAGATTTACAACCCTCTGAGAAAATAAATTCCTTCTCATCTATGTTTCAAATGGATGACCCCTTATTCTGAGATTATGCCGTCTGCTCCTAGAATCTCCCACGAGGGGGAAACAATCTTTCCATATCTTAGTCAGTTTTCAAGATCAGCCTGCACAGGATTACTGCTGTGCAGGCTAAGTTGGCATGAATTCTGATTGGAAACTGGAGGGGGTTACAGTATCTTTTAATAATCTGTACTATGAGATTCTCAACTCTCCATAGGCTTTTATGAGTGTTAAAGAACTATAGTGACAGTAGAAAATCTTAAGTAATTGTATTTTCTGGTAGAATAGAAAAGGCTGAGCAGATTTGATAAGAGATTTTTAAAGTTTTGAGGTCACGCAGGGAAAGAAGTTATTTCCTCCACACGGATTTGGAGTTGACAGGTCATCAATTTAATCTAACACAACAATTGCTGGAGAAACTCAGCAGGTCTGGCAGCACCTGTGGAGAAAAAGTAGAATTTCTATTTCAAGACCACTGACCCTTTGCTAGAGCTGGTCCTGATTCTGAGGGAGGGCCACTGGACTCGAAATGTCAACTGTTTTTTCTCTTTCCACGGATGCTGCAAGATCTGCCGAGTTTCTCTAGCATTTCCTGCTTTTGTTTCAGATCTCCAGCATCCGCAGTTCTTTGTTTTACTTTATTCATCAATTTAATACTGTTAATGAGTGGGAAAAAATATAAATAAACATCATCTTTTATCCAGAAAATTGTTGGAACATGGGTTAATTTGCCACAGAAGACCATTGCATCAGCTAAGGATAGCTACATCTTTGAGAGAGAGAATATTGTGGGCCAAACAGTATTGTTAGATTTGGATTAATGAAGTAAAAAGCTGGCATGGATGAGCTGGACCAAATAGCCTCTGTCCGTGCTGTATATTTGCATTTTTTGTCAGTATTTCAATAAAACTTTAATGTTAGATGCTGTCCCTGATTTTTTAAAAAAAATTTTATTGGCTTTTCCTGTACCAGTCGTTCTTCTTATTTCTAGAGCTTAAGACACTTTCACCTTAATGATGTTCTAACTAATTTGAGTTGCTCAGTTGCTTTCATTTTAGTGATCATAGCCTAATAGTTTCCCATCAGGGATTGATTTAACCAGTTCATTCCAGGAATTTGTTTATTTAAAGTGGTAAAGCAAATTGTCAAATAAAGAGACCTAGGTGTGCAGATACATAGTTCCCTGAAAGTGGCATCCCAGGTAGACAGAGTGGTGAAGAAGGCATTTAGCTTGCTTGCCTTCATTGGTCAGAGCATTGAGTACAGGAGTTGGGATGTCATGTTATGACTGTACAAGACATTGGTGATGCTGCTTTTGCCCTGGTACAGAAAAGGTTTACACAGATTTTACCAGGACTAGAGGGTTTGATATATAAGAGGCTGGATAGGCTGGGACTTTTTTCCCTGGAACGTAGGAAGTTGAGGGTTGACCTTATACCAGTTTATAAAATCATGGGGGTCATAGGTAATGTAAATAGCTAATGTCTTTTCCTGAGGGTAGGGGAATCCAAACTAGAGGACATAGGTTTAAGGTGAGAGGGGAAAGACTTACAAGGGACCTGAGGTGCAATTTTTTTCACACGGAACGTAGTGCATATATGGAATGAACTGCCAGAGGAGGTAGTGGGTGCAGGTACAGTTACAACATTTTAAAAAAGCATTTGGGTAGGTACATGAACAGGGAAGGTTTAGAAGTATGAAGTATTAGAAGCCAAATGCAGATAAAATGTGACTAGTTTAGTTTGGGAAACCTGGTTGGCATGGATGAGTTCGACCGAAGGGTCTGTTTCCATGCTGTATGACTCTTTGACTTTAATACAAGTTGTGAAGCAGACATTACAGCAATCCAACAGATTTCCTGGGTGTGCAGTTTGCAGACACAAAACAGGTGAACAGCCAGGCAGAGTCACAACATTTGTATGCACACAGCACATGGAGCCCTCTAAAGGTGAACTCTATTTTAAGGGCTAGATACAAATAGAACAGTTACCGTTCCATGTGACTTGGAGTGGTTTCATTCTGATAGTTATCTGAGCAGCGTATGTAAACAAACTATACTTTTGACTTGAAATTAAAGCAGAAGGCAAGTAAATAATGTAAAATAAAAGCAAAGTACCATTGACGCCAGATATCCAAAGAGTCCTAATGGACTCAACATTAACTTTGTTTCTTATTTTATAAATGGTGTCAGGCTGCTGCGTTTCTCCAGCACTTTGTTTTTATTTCAGACAAATAACATACACCATCACATTTGACTTTTATCATGCCATGTGTTCATGTGTACTTAAACACAATTTAAAGTAGTTGTCACTGGGTGTCCTTTAAGACCAAATGGTAAAGAATTTCAGCCAACTTTAATTCTCTAGCTGAACATGAAATCTGGATACCATCTGCAGTAAATAGTAGCCAAATGCTAACTTAGAACCTGCCATAAGGAGGCAGGTACAGAATGATAATTTTGATTCTTAGTGTGGAACCAAACTGCACAAAATGAAGTTTTGTAATGTACCAACTGAGTCATCAGGGTGAATCGTCAGCCAATGAATATTCAACTGTACTTTTGTAGTCACTCATGTTTGACCCTATTGTTATAACAAGGTGTAGAGCTGGATGAACACAACAGGCCAAGCAGCATCAGAGGAGCAGGAAAGCTGACGTTTCAGGCCAATTTTTCTGAAAAAGGGTCTAGGCCCGATACAACAAGGTGCAGGGCTGGATGAACACAGCAGGCCAAGCAGCATCATAGGAGCAGAGAGGCTGACGTTTCGGGCCTAGACCCTTCATCAGAAAAGGGGGAGGGGAAGGGGGTTTTGAAATAAATAGGGAGAGAGTGGGAGGCGGATAGAAGAGGGATAGAGGAGAGGATAGGTGGAGAGGAAACAAACAGATCGAAGAGGCGGGGATGGGGCCAGGAAAGGTGAGTGTAGGTAGGGAG
>NC_063341.1:32791130-32818271 GCF_021869965.1 Rhincodon typus | reverse complement strand
TTGGTGGTGGGGTCGGATTGCAGATGGCGGAAGTGTCGGAGGATGATACGTTGGATCCAGAGGTTGGTGGGGTGGTACGTGAGGACGAGGGGGATTCTTTTTTGGTTTTTATTGCGTGGACGGGGTGTGAGGGATGAGGTGCAGGAGATGTGGGAGACACGGTTGAGGGCGTTCTCGACCACCGAGGAGGGGAAGTTACGGTCCTTGAAAAACGAGGACAACTGAGATGTACGGGAGTGGAATGCCTCATCCTGGGAGCAGATGCGGCGGAGGCGAAGGAATTGGGAATACGTCAGCTTTCCTGCTCCTCTGATGCTGCTTGGCCTGCTGTGTTCATTCAGCTCTACACCTTGTTATCTCAGATTCTCCAGCATCTGCAGTTCCTACTATCTCTCACTCTTTAGTATGTTTGCTTTCCCATAATGAGTTGAATCAGTTCTGTTACAATTATACAAAAGACAGGCACCTATTAAATGTGGGCTCTGACTACAGGCAAGCCCAACTGCTTCCAACCTATTTTGATGCAAATTCCCTCTTTTGCAATGCTTAATTGAAGTTTAAAAATGGGCAAGGCTGCTATATTGCTGTTTTCAAAGAATGGGTACAAGGACAGAACATGAACCCCATAGTAGTAATAAAGATTTTAGAATCCCATGTAATAAAAATAGTTTGTAAAATTCTGTTTTTATCATAAGCCTATTTGTGCCGTAGGCACGCTCTGATGCACGATGTGAAATCTTCATGTCTGCCCCTTTGGGAGGAAGTGGTAACTGCTCATGAATATTCAAATAGCCTATTCTATTAAATAGAGTTGATACTGTAATCGTGAGTCATGTGGCCCATAAACAATCTGATCCATGAAGCTTAGTAGCTTTGTTTTATTTGTTTAATTTGCTTCTCTGTGGATTGCTACCTTGATGTGGTTGAGGTTTCTAAATTTCGATGAGCGCTTGAGAGATACCTTTGGGAGCTCCTTACTCCCTGCTAGGGGCACACGTGGTGATAAGGCAAAGTGTAGTCCAAGAAGTTCACAACAGCATAACAGGCAAAGGAAGATTGCTGTTCAACTACAAAAGCAAATTGAGATGATCCTGATTATCATGGTTTGACATATCGCATGATCTTCTCAGGCTGGTGGTCAGATTTTGGTCTGCAATGACCCATTTTAAAAGATGCCTTGCACAGGTTTCTCCCAGGGTCCATTGCTAAGTCCCATAGTGATAGGAACAGAACTATGAGCATGAAGTCCCAAGTCGAGAATTTATACACGCCTACAGATGTGTGAATGTTATTGAACAACTGTGTATTGGTCACAGATGTCTTTGCATAGCAGTATCAATGACAGAGGGATCCATTTAAGGTACACTCTGTTGCCTTGAAATTGGGAGAGTGTTAAAAAATATTCCAGAAATAGGCTGGAAAAGTACCGCCGTCGGGACAAAGGGTTTCAGCCCGAAACATTGACTCCCCTGCTCCTCAGATGCTGTCTGACCTGCTGTTCTTTTCCAGCTCCACATTTATGTACTGTAGCTTCCAGCATCTGTAGTCCTTACTGTCTCCAAAAAAGGGCTGTCTCAATTTCTCCTAGCTGGGGACTAGTCCCGCCAGGACCCCCGTCGTTGTGGTCAAAGGAAGAATTTCTGCAATTTGGAAAACTTTTAACACTTGGGTGGCCTTTTGGGAGGGAGAACTGCAGTTGAACCATCACCCACAGTGAGACCTGACATCCTGGGAGGGGCAGCTGCAGGAACAATTAGGGGGACACCTCCCAGAAAAAATGCAGCAACCCTCAAATCCAAAGAATTGGTTTTACCATCTGGAAATTGGATCTTGGTGCAGTGTTAGAACTTTCCAACTGCATAACTAAAGGGCTTATGACACTTCATCTACTGCTAGCTGTAACCAAAATGCCATTGTCATCAACATTTATGCTCCAACCCTTGACTCGGATGAAGATATTAAGAAAAAGGGCCAATCTGACCTTGATGAAGTCCTCACTGCCATTCAAAAAGAAGGAAGAATCATCCTTCTGGGAACTCTATTAGCTGGCTTTGTCATAACTATGATATCTGAAGTGGAACCATGAGGAAAAGCAAGGCAAATGGTGTTTTCCTGACTTCGTGGCCTCATTTTAACAAACAAAACTCTTCTGCCTGAATGACACATACAACGCCATCCTAAAGCAGTGTTGGCAGCTCCTGGGTTATCATTGTTTGTTTGTGTCAGTGATATCAGTATCACCTGATCCTCAGGAGACTGTTGTCTGCCGGACATATTGTTTACTACTTTGTTTAATAATTGTCATGCGTATAGCACCAGTACGTTGTGGCGTACAAGAGGAAGAGCACCTCAGAAGGATTTTCTCAGCCACAGGAAATATGAAAGAGGGGAATACCTTTGTAGTTTGCACAACTGATCTATCTCATCTTTTAAAGCATGACAGTTGTTGCATTCTTGAGGTCAGACAGAAGGAAATAATACCCTTTTCATCTCAAGTCTGTAGGATCATAGAATTGTATAGTACAGAAGACGCCCTTTGACTCATTGGGTTTGTACCACCAAAAAAAAACTCCAATCTACACTAAGCCCATAGCCTTGAATATTATAATAGTTCAAATCCTCATCCAAATACCTTTTTTAAAGGTTGTGAGGCTTCCCACCTGTACTACCCTAGCAGGCAGAGCATTCCAGATTTCCCATCACCCTCTGGGTGAAAAGACTTTTTCCAAAAATACCGTCTAAACCTCCTACCTTTCACTTTAAAAATATGCTCCCTTGCAATTGACCCTTTGACTAAGGGGAACGGCTGCAGCTAGAGGATATTGGTACGGTGTTAAATGAATACTTCTCAACTTTCTTTACTCGGAGAAAGGAAGATGCAAGTGCAGAACTCGAGAAAATGGACTGCGAAAATCTTAAGCAGATTGATACAAGAAGTGATTTGCCTGATACACTTCAATAAATCTGCCCCCTCTCAAACGCTCTTATACTATGACTATCCCAATTAAAGTCGAGGAAATTGAAATCCCCTAATATAATTACCCTGTTGTTATTTTTACACTCCTTAATGAATTGACTACATACCTGCTCCTCAATTGTCTGCCAACTGTTTGTTTGGGACCTGTAATACACTCCTATCAGTGTGACTGCCCCTTTTTTATTCCTGCACTTTACCTACAAAGCCTCATTTGATGACTCTTCCAGGATATTGTTCCTCCTTACTGCAGTAATTGACTAATATTGAGATACCACCTCTTCTTTCGCATCCACCCCTGTCCTGCCTGAAGACCTTGTACCCCAGAATGTTAACAGACTCGTCTTTCCCTCAGCCATGTCTCTGTAATGGCAACTACATCACAGTTCCATCTATAGTCCACACCCTCAATTCGTTGTCTTATCTCTCATACTCCTAGCATCGAAGTAGAGGCCATCAAGCTCCCCTTCTTCCCTTGAGACACCACATGGCTGAATTTGCTTTGCCTTGGTTCCTTTTCTGAGTGAAGCTGCATTAGTATTGAACTAATGGAGCGACTCCTGATCCTGCTAAACTAGTTCGAACTTCTCCCAGCAGCACTAGCAAATGCTGCTACAAGAATATTGGTCCCATTCTGATTTAGATGCAGACTGTCAGGATGAGCGCTTAAAATTTTGATGTGAGCAAAAATCAGCTGGATTACCATGAGGGCTGCAAGCTTTGTTTCTCATCTGTTTCATTGTTTTGCAGCTTTCCTTGGTGGTTCACTCATACATTCTGGTAGAATCTTAAGGGGTATAACTTGGAGAACAATCCAGTAATTGTCTCCTGATGCTACGACTGTAATAGTCCTGAATAAAGGATCTGAATCAGGCACCTTTTAAAATAAAGAAAATGTCAGGCCAAGTTGCGTGATAGTACTGATACCATTTATGATCTACCTGATGGTGGTTATTCACCTCATCAATCATTAATTACCCTCAATACAACCTTGGTAAAAAAAAAAATTCCATAGCCACCTCCAAAGCAATGCATGAGTGTGTTTTGCAGATAACTATATGTACTGTGCACCAGATTTACAAAACACTCTTGATCACTTCAGTTCTACATATACAAAACTCTGCCTATCCATGAATGCTGTCCAAACCAAAGCATTGATCTCTGCCAACACCCACTCAGTGAAATATTTTACCTCGCATTGGCCGTGGCTTTCTACAGTCTTTGGCAGCAGTTGTTTGATAACAAAGATCTTGGCGAGTCAACAAAAGCTCTAGTGTACAGAGTAGTTACTGTAACTGCGCTGCTGTCCTGTAGTAACACCTGGACTGTGTTTCAATGATGTATCAAGAGGGCTAGAGAAACTCCACCAATTCAATGAGAGGACCGTGAAGCAAATGCTAATCGCAGAAACAGAAATTGCTCACACTGTGTTCTGAAGAAGAGTCACCGGACTCAACGTTAACTCCATTTTCTCTTCACGTACGCTGCCAGACCTACTGCATTTTGCCAGTAATTTCTGTTTGTGTTTCAGATTTCCAGAAAAGCAGTTATTTGTTGTATTTGAATGAACAAATACTAGTGTTCCTGTCAAAGCCAGATCTGCAAGCATTCAGCGAAAATTCCTGCAAAATCACCTCCCAAACTGATCTTGCATGCTCAGATGGACAAAGCTCTGTGGATGGACACAGAAATTGCTTCAAAGACACTCTGAAGCTCTTCTTGAAATGCAATGGTGGCACTGATTTTGATAACAGTGAAATACTTGCTACCAAATGTGTCAATCAACCTGGCTCATGCTTTGAAACTCAGTGCCTCAGTAGTAAGGCAGAGCTCTCTACTTCAGATGCCAGCAAAAAGCATAGGAGCAGGAGTAGGCCTTTTAACCTGTGAAGCTCACTTTGCCATTCAATATGATCATGGCTGATCGTTTATCTGCAAGAGTTGTGAATCCTTGAGCATCCACAGCCCTCCAGAATAGAGGTTTCCAGTCACTGAATATATGCAAGACTGAGATCAATAAGTTTTTGGCCGCTGGTAGCATCAAGGACTGTAGGGATGGGTTAGGAAGGTGGAGTTCTTGTAAAGGTTTCTGTATGATTTTTATTGAATAATTGAATGAATGCAATGCCATTCTGTTCTTATTTCCTATATGTTTCATTCACATTTCAGCGCTGTCACCATGCTTGCTATTTGCAACAGCATGATAATATGAAGAGGAACTGATGCTGATATTCTTACTAGCTCCTGAATCATTCTTCACATCAGGGACAATTTTTGAGGTTGAGGATTTGTTTAAAAACAATTGGCTGCATTGTTGAGTTTCTTTCCTGCCTTAGTCACTACGCATAAGTGTCTTGAAGTAAAGGTTCAGGAAATAGTTTGGCTGTAGTCACTTGAGCCTATGAATTCAACTTGGAAATTCTCATCGGTCACTAAACACTGAGTACTGGAAATGCTTTAAAGCTCTCTTACTGTGCATAGGTTCAGGTTTGCAAATGGCACTGATGCCCATTATTTTAATCTTCTCAAAGAATGACTACTTTCTACCCTGGAGATATCTATCGTTTCTTTAAAAACAAGATTTTTGAAGACTGTGGATATAATTCTGCTTGAGTCATCTCCAGTCTGTAATGGATCAGCAGATCATAACCAGGGTGCCTATAGGTATGCTACAATTGGCCTCAAAAACAAAGAAATTCATCACTTCCAATGGTTATATGGTCATTGCTGCTGGAAAGTCTATTCATGAACTCTAAAGGAAGGAGAAGGGGAGGTTTAGTTCTGTAAACTAATCTCCAATTGCATAGCTACAGCTTGTACATGAACAACAACAACAGATTATATAGAATCCCTACAGTGTGGGAACAGGCCCTTCGGCCCAACAAGTCCACACTGAGCCTCAGAGCATCCCACCCAGAACCCATCCCCCTATACCACTCATCCCTAGGGGCAATTTAGCATAGCCAATCCACCTAGCCTGCACATCTTTGGACTGTGGGAGGAAACTGGAGCACCCGGAGGAAACCCATGCAGACACGGGGAGAACTTGCAAACTCCACACACACAGTCACCCAAGGTTGGAATCGAAGCCAGCTTCCTGGTGCTGTGAGGCAGCAGTGCTAACCATTGAGCCACCGTGCCGCCCCAAATGTAAAGCCAGAAAAGGGAGAAACATCAAATTAAAGCAAAGTACTCCAGATGCTACAGAAAGTACTGGAGAAACACGGCAGGTCTGACAGTGTCTGTAGAGAGAGGACAAACCAGTTAACATTTTGAGTCTTAAAAAAACTGTTCTTCAGAACCAGCAACAGTCCGATTGGACTTGAAACAATAACGCTCTTTCTCTTTCCACACGTGCTGCCAGACCTGATGAGTTATTCCAGCACTTTGTTTATAAAGCTAAGGGAGAAACTTTGGCCTGAGCTAGCCCTGACATTTTTATTTGACCTTTTGTTTTAGCTTGCCTGACATTTTCCAATTTTTGTTTTTTTTTGTTTGACTTGCACCAAAATGAAGTTCCAGTACAAACCTGCACCTTCAGGAGAAGAAGGAACTGTAACAATAAGTGCTACAAACAAATCTGGAAATGTACAGTATCTAAAAGCATCTGGACAGAAGAAAAACAAGTTTAAAAAAAACTCATTTGATTCTGATTTATAATGCTTCCAGCATTTTTTACCTAATTCACCTGACAAACAAGTCAAATTCTGATGTTCCTTCCTCAGGTAAATGAGGGACACTGGAAGTGGGGCGAATACGTTGTCCAAGTACACAGTGCATTCTTCACTGGCATTTATGGCATGTGGAACCTTTACGTCTTTGCGATCATGTTTCTGTATGCTCCATCCCACAAGTGTTACAGTGATGCTGATCAGTCAAATGGTGCGTATTGTTTTTATTTTAAAAGTCAAATGCTGAATACCTGAAGACTTGTTCCTGTGGAACGTACTTGCTGAAAGGCTATTGAGAGCTTCTATATGTCGAAGCTCTATGCAATTGTATGTTTCCCTACTGATTGATCTGGCAAGTCTTACTATCTGATGTGGTACGGGCCATAAAGGAAATTATCACCTGCCCTTGCGAAAGTGATAAAAGCTCAAAACAAAGCTTATAGGAATGCTGCACTGGCTTCTATTGATGCATAATTTCTTCCATTCTAAAGTCTGATTCAGATGTCTAATTTTTTTTCTTTTCAATACAATTAGTGAACAGTTGAACACCAACAAAATTATTTAGTCTTATAGGAATAGTGACCAGTTAACATCCTCCCTCATCAAATGTGCTCAATATATTCACTGTGTATAGCTCCAGTTAGGTGATGATTACAAATGTGTTGCTCTTTGATTTTAAAAAAAAGGTGTTTACTAATACTATTGGTCACCACATCCAGTGTCCAACTATCAGTGTTAAAGGTGTTAGTTTGTTGCAGGTACAAACCATTTACTTCCATTTTCCTCAATGTTGTTCATAAACTAGAATGTTGTTAAAAACTCAAGTGGTTCATTCATTCCTTTCTAGGAATTGTAGTTTGGCCTTTTCCCAGTCCCACACCAAGGTGGCTGACTCCTACTTCAGCGTGAGGTGACCTGGTAAGGCACTGGTTGTATCCTATTACTATAAACTACAGCAGTTAAAGAAGAATGCATGATACCCATCTTCTCAGAAAAGCCAAGAACCTAGGAATGTAAAGTCAAGTACTGGCCCTGCCAGAATTGTCCACCTCCTGAGTATGCTCTTTACACACTCATCAACTCCTGAATTAACAAACAGACATATCAGTGAGCAAGCACCAAAGAAATACAGAAACTAGCAGGTCAGAATTGATTGCAACAGTTATTACTAAACTCAAATCATATTAAAATCATTTTAGAAATACTTTCAACCATCATCTTTGAAACCTTAACACCACCACCCTCATAATGCAAGGTTTGAAAATGTGGAAGACTTCTTAAACATTACATTTGCTCATTAAACATTTTCATATGCAGTAATTCTTCATTTACTGTCATAGTTTAAGTTCCTGAAAAGAGCATCTTTAAATGAAGCAACATTTAAGAGAACCAGATATTCACTTTACAGCCAGTATAAAAGCTGAGTTAGGTTCTGTTGGATAAGAAAGGTCCTTTTTTATTTTAAAAAAAAAATGAAAACGTTATATCTTGTAAGTTAAAATATTTGTTAAATTCCCATCCACAGAGATAGTAAGAACTGCCGATGCTGAGTAGAGATAATAATGTGGAGCTGGAGGAACGCAGCAGGCCGGGCAGCATCAGAGGAGCAGGAAAGCTGACGTTTCGGGTTGGAACCCTTCTTCAGAAATGGGGAGGGGGAAGGGAGCTCAGAAATAACTAGAGGGAGGAGGGTAGGGGCTGTGAAAGGTAGGTGGGATGGTGTTAAGTGAGTGAAGGTAGGGAGTGGTGGGGATTGCTCAGTGGGATAGGTGGGGCGGAGAGGTAGGAGAGAAGATGGACAGGTTGTGTCAGGTCAAGGAGGCAGGGATGAGAGGGAGGGTTGGAAATGGGATGAGGCTGGGAGTGGGGAGATTTTGAAACAGTCAAGGTAAGCGGAGATGAGTTCAGTAGGGCAGGAGCAGGCAGGTTTGTGGATTTTGGGAAGGAGATAGAAACGAGCGGTGCAGGGTTGGGGAACAGAACGTGCAGCCCTCCACTCCAATCCTAACCTCACCATCAAACCCGCAGATAAGGGAGGCTCAGTAGTGGTATCGCGCACTGAACTTTACATAGCCAAGGTCAGGCGCCAACTTCTTGACACCTTTTCCTACCGCCCTCTTGACCATGAACCCAGCCCTGACCACCAAACCATCATCTCTCAAACCATTCATAACCTCATCACATCAGGTGACCTCCCACAGCCTCCAACCTCATCGTTCCCAACCCCGCACCATCCATTTCTGTCTCCTTCCCAAAATCCACAAACTTGACTGCCCATCCAACCCATTGTCTCTGCCTGGTCCTGTCCCACTGAATTTATCTCTGCTTACCTTGACTCTGTTTTTTTCCCCCCTAGTCCAGGAACTCCCCACCTATGTCTGGGACACCACCCACACCCTCTACCTCCTCCAAGACTTCCAATTCCTTGACCCTCAATACCTCATCTTCACTATGGATATCCAGACCTTGTATACTTGTATCCCCCAATGTGCAGTTGGCCTAAAAGCCCTTCGCTTCTTCCTCTCCCGCACGCCCAACCAGTCCCCCTCCACTAACACCCTCATCCGCTTAACTGAGCTCGTCCTTACCCTTATCAACTTCTCCTTTAACTCCTCCCACTTCCTACAGACTAAGGGGGTGGCCCTGTTCCACTGCAACACTGGCACTATCCCCCGCCTCTTCCTCCGCTACATCGATGACTGTATCGGCACTGCCTCATGCTCCCACGAGGCATTTGAACAGTTCATCAACTTTACTAACACTTTTCACCCAACCTCAAATTCACCTGGACCATCTCCAATACCTCCCTCTCCTTCCTGGATCTCTCTGTCTCCTTCTCTGGTGACCGCCTCGAATTTGACATCTATTTCAAGCCCACCGACTCCCACAGCTACCTAGATTACACCTCCCCTCACCTACTGTCCTGCAAGAATGCAATCCCCTACTCCCAATTCATCCGCCTCCGTCGCATCAGCTCCCAAGATGGGGCATTCCACGCCCGCACATCCCAGATGTCCTCCTATTTCAAGGACCGTAACCTCCCACCTCCAGTGAGCGAAAATGCCGTCAACCGTATCTCTTGCATTTCTCGCACCTCTGCCCTCACATCCCCTCCTCCCAACAAAAAATAAAGACAGCATTCCCCTTGTTCTCACATATCACTCCACCAACCTCCGCATCCAATGTTTCATTCTCTGCCACTTCCTCCACCTACAATCCGACCCCACAACCAAAGATATATTTCCCTCCCCACTCCTATCTGCCTTTCATGGGGAAAGCTCTCTCCGCGACTCCCTCGTCCGCTGCACACTTCGCACTAACCTCACCACCCCCGGCACCTTTCCCTGCAACTGCAGGAAGAGCTACACCTTCCCCCTCACCTCCCCCCCTCACCTCCGTTCAAGGCACAAAACAAATGTTCCACATTAGACAGGGGTTCATCTGCACATCCGTCAACTTGGTCGACTGCATCAGTTACTCAAGATGTGACCTCCCCTACATCAGTGAGACCAAGCGGAGGCTCGGAGACCGTTTTGTTGAGCATCTGTGCTCTGTTTGCGACAAATGACAACATCTTCCGGTCGCGAACCATTTTAACTCCCCCTCCCACTCCCCAGGTGACATGTCCATCCTGGGCCTCCTCCAGTGTCACAATGATGCCACCCGCAAACTGGAGGAGCAGCACTTCATATTCTGCCTCGGGACCCTACAGCCGGATGGCCTAAACATAGATTTCACCAGTTTTAAAATCTCTCCACCCCTGGCCTCATCCCAAGTCCAACCCTCCCTCTCATCCCCGCCTCCTTGATATGACACAACCTGTCCATCTTCTCTCCCACCTATCGGCCCCTCCCACCTCACTGACCAATCCCCACTACTGCCTAACTGCACTCTCCTATCATCATCCTACCTACCTTCCCCAGCCCCACCCCTCCTTTCTCTATTTATTTCTGAGCTCCCTTCCACCTCCCCATTTCTGAAGAAGGGTCCCGACCTGAAACATCAACTTTCCTGTTCTTCTGATGCTGCCTGGCCTGCTGTGTTCCTCTAGCTCCACACTGTGTTATATCTGTTAAATTCCAATATTGTGTTTATTAAATAACTGAAATATAAAAATATATAAGTAAGTTGCTGCCTCTACAGTGGCTCATTGGCTCTTCCGCTGCCTCCAAGTCACTGCCAATGGTCCTTGCTGACCTACTGTCTCATCACTTCCCTACTTGCCACATGCCTGTCCCAAAGTCTTGCTAAAATGTGAGGTCCTGCATTTTGCAAATTAGGGCAGGACTTGTACGCTTAATGGTAAGGTCCTGGCGAGTGTTGCCGAACAAAGGGCCTTTGGAGCACAGGTTCATAGTTCCTTGAAAGTGGAGTCACAGGTAGACAGGAAAGTGAAGAAGGCATTTGGTACGTTTGCCTTTATTAGTCAGTGCATTGAGTATAGGAGTTGGGAGGTCATATTGCAACTACACAGGACATTGGTTAGGCCCACTTTGGAATAATAAATTTAATTATGGTCTCCCTGCTATTGGAAGGATGTTGTGAAACTTGAAAGGGTTCAGAGAAGGTTTACAAGGATGTTGCCAGGGTTGGGGGGGTTTGATCTGTAGGGAGAAGCTGAACAGGCTGGCGCTTTTCTCCCCCTGGAGTGTCAGAGACTAAGAGGTGATCTTATTGAGGTTTATAAAGTCATAAGGGATATGGATAGGATGAATAACCAAGGTCTTTTCCCCAGGGTCGGGGAATCCAAAAGTAGAAGGCATAGGTTTAAGGTGAGAAGGGAAAGATTTAAAAGGGACCTAAGCGACAACTTTTTCACGCAGAGGATAGTGCGTGTGTGGAATGAGCTGCCAGAGGAGATGGTGGAGGCTGGTACAATTACAACATTTAAAAGGCATCTGAATGGGTACATGAATGGGAAAGGTTCAGAGGGATGTGGGACTAGATTAATTTAGGATATCTTGTTGTCATGGACGAGTTGGACCAAAGGGTCTGTTTCCATACTATACATCTCTATGACTACTCTGGAAAGAGGCAGGATGGGCAGCTTTAAGCTGTAGCAGTGAGCTGCAAGCTGTAGAGGTAGAGAATGGGAGGTACAAATTACTGGGTCATGTGATCCAGCATCAGACCTAGTATGAAATAATGTTCAAACAAAACTCTGATACTAACTGCAAAAATGGACCTTCTAATTCAAATTTTACTTTGATAAGCCACAAAGCTCACCTCAGCCAATCAGCAATGAAACTTTGTACGCAGAACACGCTGTCTCATGGGAGAAGTGAAATCGAAGGGCACAAACAAAACTCTTTCTGTCCTGGCCTAATAGTATTCTGTATTTAATGCATTTTCTAGGTGATCTTGGAGTCAGTGGTGGTGAGGAGCTGCAGTTGACCACCACAATCACCCATGCTGATGGACCAACTGAAATCTATAGACTGGCTGGCAAGGAAGCACAAGAGTAATAAGTGGAAAGGAATTGCAAAAAAATCATCCCAGCAATGGAAGTCAGACGAGATTTTCCCATGGAATGGGAAAACTGTATTACATTGCTCATTATGTGTGGACATTCCGTGATAGGTACTTGTGCTGCATTTCTGTTGCTGGGGAGATGGGATTACTACTTCCAATAATGTTACCACAACTTGTGATGTCTGTGGAAGATTCTAGAACTGGCTTTCATAAAATGAGATTTTTAAGTCTGAAAGAATCCATATGGACATTTTACTTGTCAAAGCAAATTACCATCACTGTAGTTTATATCTCACTGACATTACTTTCTGTAAGTATATAAAATATTGTAGTGTTGCAGCTGTCTGTAGGCAACCACCTCCAGTGCTCAAGGGATTGGTCCTAAGTGAGTGTGCAAGAGGGAAAGAAAAAACTTGCATTTAACAATGCCTTATCAAATCTCCCAATGCCCCAAAGCATTTTGCATCTAACAAATTGCATGGAGATAATGGATTTAGTTCCAATCTTGTGAGGAAGGGCATTAGTGCAGATGTAACTCCGTATAGACATCAATATTATTTTCAGTACACTCCCTTCTGCTTACACTACAAAAGCATTTTTACAGCTCTGATTTTCTGCGTACACAAACAGTTGCTTTTGGTGATATTAAATACATATTATTTTGAAAGAGGAAGAGAAACCTATAAGAAGTTGAATGTGTTATTTAATTTGTTGAGATCCTCCTTGCCAGTAAATACACATGCTAGGCTACGCTATATACAAATAGACAGAAGACTTTGTGCAACTGAACCAGCATTGTTCATATTGCAAATTGTATGTAGCATTTTTCATCTATAGTCCACTTGGTGCTCATATTGTACCTGAGCTTCCATTCATGGCTATGAGATGTTGCTAGAGCTGATGTTCTGTGTGACTCCCTTGGTGTCCAATTAAAGGAAATAAAAGAATGCTTTTAGGTGGCAGACTTATTCAACAATTACACCATATCATGATCAATCTGGAATTTACTTTCCAATTTCACTTTGGGGCATGTATCAGAAATGCAAATAAGGAATTGAAGGTGCAGACCACCATGTTAAGAGTCACATTTGAGCAAGTCACTAATCGGGTATATGACCCCATCTACAAAAATTTTAATGAATTTATTATACAGGATGCCTTGTTCTTTATCTTTCCCTTTTTTTCCTTCCTTCTCTATTAAAGATGCTGAGTCCATTACCTCTAGAGGTCAGCAATCCTCGGTACTTCATCTACATTCTGCTTTGAATAGGTTTTGGCAGACCTTTAAGCAACCAGGCAAGGGTGCAACAACAATCTGATCATATCAACAAATATATAATTTTCAGCAAAGATCTTTTAAAGGTTTTCCCTCCTCTTAGCCCAGACTGCCAAGGTCAGTGGAGACATGGAATCCGATGCTGTAGCTGAGATTAACTAAAGGGAAAGGGCTAGTATTGCAGATCCTTTTGGTTCAGTAATACCATATCATTAATCTCCCATGTGTACCTGGTGCTTTTAATGATGTTCTCATCTTGTTCCCAAAAAGAAAAATCTGACGTCAAGTGAATAGATATAATTTAGGACTTGATATCAACAAATGAGAGCAAAGACAACAGTCAAATATTGAAACCTAGAAGTTGCATAAATTAAGCATCAGGCACTTGTATCTTGCTGTAGGGATATATTGCACAATACAATATCTTAAACATTAAAAGTTGAAAAAGTATTTACTCCAATGGCCACATTTTTATTTAAAAGGGACATGGCATGTCCTTTCTTTGACTCAAAACACTTGAGATGAGAGTTCTACTCCTTTTTTGAACGTGTAGTTATTTAATGATATAACAATGTAGAATTATTATTTTAGGTGAAAGGTGGCTAGGATTTTTTAACTTGGAAGTAGATTTGCTTGTATGCTAATTTTAAATAAAGTTTGTATACTGTGTTATTTGTGTACAGCCTCTGTGACTGATCAGACTGTTGAAAGCTGGCAGGTTATTGGTTTCTAGCCCTCCCCTGCTGCAATCTCACCACGATCTCTTTGAAAGTACTGGAGTAGATATCGAAATTGTTGCCCAAGAATGGCCAGATAATTACTTCAATTAGGACCAAGCAGCTCCTATAACAGTTGATTAATTCACAATAGCAGTTTTGTATTGGATCATGTGGGAGGAAAAAACAGCTAATATTTCCTGTTCTGTTAGATTAATTGTTACTTTTATAGCCATTGTCTTTTGTACCTTTGTGATTCATACCAACTGAGAAGAATTCGTAAATATTTTTCATCTCTTTTAAGATTTGTCCAGTTCTGGCATTGACATCAAAGAGATTATTTGAGACCTGTGTGAACGAAGTGGTCTCCTCCACATCATTTTGTAATCGTCATCCATATCATCCTCCTCATTGCTCTTTATCCTATGGGGCTGTCCTTCTGTACCTACTAGCCTGCCTATCATACATCTGTACCTATGTTTATTTTTCCATTTGTACATAATATTGAACTGAACTAGACCATGTGAATCCTTGCTAACTTGTTGGAACCAAAGCTCAGTTTCAAAGATGTCAATTTATCCAACACAATTGTTGACTATTTTGTGCATCCTAGCCTTTTTAAAATCTTTTTACCCCATTCCCATTTTAATCACAAATAAACTGATGGCCCTTCCTAAGCAAAAGTGATATCAAATAAATTATACAGCAGTTGTTAAAATTAAGGCAGTCAATTTAGTGATTGCAATAGCTGTTAAATTGGTCCATACCATAAGAAATCTGCTTGGTTTCCTTTACCATTCAATGTCTGGATTAATAAAAACATTTATGCTACATCATTCTTATACAAGTCTCTTTAAAGCCAACTCTTTCAAAGTGATATAGAACCTGTCAGAAATCCAGCAGTCAGTGCTGAGCTATGTGTCAAACTAGTGCAATCTAGGCCATTTCTTTTTGGCAAAATAAACAGCCTATAGTATTTCACTATCTTTCTGAAAAATATCCCACTGAATTCGAATCTATTTTTTCAAATACTCCTACTGCTCCATCTGTTTTGTTCATGCTGCAAGAGCAATTTTGATTCCTAAACTGATCCCTTTATGAGCTTTGGATGTGGATACAATACTCCTACTTTCTTCCTACTGAAGGTGGCAACTCCTCAGTGTTACAATTCCACTGGCACTGGCATTCCATCCATTGTTCGGTTGATTTTTTTTTTCACATAAAACCAGAGAATCTATCTCTGAAGGGTATTCAACCACAGCAGGTTCTAACTTTCTGTTCCCTGATTGCATGCACTTTTCAGCAGAGGCTGTTAGAGGATGCAGTCCCTTCTGACTCTCCACGTCCTTTTGCCTGACTCTGAAATGCTGTGTCAATTGTTGCACTCCAATTATTGCCTCCTGTGATCAGCTAATTCAGCTGGGACCTGATTGAACATTCCGGAGACATCTTACTGAGTGCAACATCAGATCATGTGATTTTTAAACTAAGCCACTGAAAGTGCCATTTAATTTTTACACCCTACTATATCCTCTTGTTAATATATCTGTAAAATCTACAAATCCAACTCTTGAATGATGCATCCCCATCAAGCTAGTCTGCAGCGGAAAGGAACAAAACTACACAAAAGCAATTTCAAGCAAGTCAAAACGGAAACATGTAATTTCATGTGCAACTTTTAAGTCCTAAAATGTCAACCATTAGTACAAATATAAAGATAGAAATAGTGCCTGGCATATATACCGAATAAGAATGGTTGAGTTCAGCTACAATCCGGCATGAAAGGTTCTGTTACTCAAGTGTGTTTAAAGAACTGGCAGAAACCAGAATAATTGAAGCCATCTATCTTGGTCTGGTTCACTTTGTGTTAAGTTTGAAATGTGACAGCAAAACAAATTTGATCAAGAGTTTGTGCAACTGATGAATATAAAATGATGAGAGAAAAGGCGGTCTTCTTCATTACTGGACAGTAACATTTGTCAGCACAATCATGCTATGAAAATACTGCATTAGAAAAATGTTTGACATGTTTTCCTGTGTTTATATAAGCATGCCAGTTCTTAGAGATGCAGCTCTCCAGAAGCAGGTGCCTCAGCCACCTTGCTGTTCTTAATATGGAAACTGAGACCAACAGTTCTGGTAAGTGATTTAAACTTAAATGATGCTCAGGTGCAATTTTCAGTTGCAAAAATGTACCTGTTTTGAAATAAGCTAACTTGGCATTGATCAGGAAATGAACCGCAAATTTCAAGTGTGTATTGGACAATTTTAATTCTCAGGTAGGTGGCAATTAACATTCAAACTAATTATCTGCCCTACAACCATCAGGAGTTTACAGCCTCTGATTTTCACCTGCTTTTATTCAGTGAGTATTACCATCTAAAGCTATCAATTTGGGAATATTGATGATGTTATCTAAGATTCCAGATTGGTTCCTTCTTCTGAAATTCTAACTAGGTGAACATAGAAGGAAACATCAGTGAATTTTCCACCAGGCCAACCCATTCTATGAGCTTATCCGAGCCATCTGAGGCTCAAAAAGGTATTTTTCTTGTACGACTGGCCTGACGGGGTAAGCAAAAGAAAGGCTTGTGCCTATCCTGTCAGAATCTCGGCATTCGTTCCCAAATGTAGGGTCCTCTGTTGGGCAACCAGACAGCCAATCCGACCATTTAACTGTCATCAGCTTTCGGCCTCTGGGATTATCAATTTTTCACCAGTTCTGCCTGTTTCCTGCCCAGAATAAGTACAAAATCCACCCATTGTATTAAGATGAGGTCCATGCATGAAATACTTTTGAAGCAAAATGCTATTACTAATTTGCATTGCTGTCCACCCACCCAGATCTAGCGTTGTAATTGAGCCTATTAAGCTCATTCCACAGGGGGTGACCATTTACCAACAGAGCTGTTGGGCAACACCAGAAAGTGTATTTAGTACGGTGCACCCAGAAATTCCTGTTGACTTCAGGTATCAAGACCACCTAATATAAAATTGGGTTGGAATAATACCTGCCTCCTTTTACTTGGCACTTTCATGGTCTATGATTCCAGAATTCGGTATTGACTGTCTGGTGGAGGTCATTGAGCTCTGACTAAGAATGAGAAAGCTGAAATGTTTTTTTCACTTTTCAAGTCAAAAGATGCTAAAGCCAATCATAGTGTCTCATTGTCACTGAGATTTGGTTAACTCAGAACAGATGAAGGAACCAATCTGGAATCTTAGATAACAAGGTATAGAGCTGGATGAACACAGCAGGCCAAGCAGCATCAGAGGACCAGGAAAGCTGACGTTTCAGGTCTGGATCCTTCTTCAGAAATGGGGGAGGGGAAGGGGATTCTGAAATAAATAGAGGGGGAGGCGGATGGAAGATGGATAAAGGAGCAGATAGGTGGAGAGGAGACAGACAGGTCAAGGAGGTGGGGATGGAGCCAGTAAAGGTGAGTGTAGGTGGGGAATCTTTCCAGCTTGCATGGTTCAGTACTACACTAAATGATGCATTTTCCATTCAGCCTCTCTGGTTGCTGGTCAGGTATCTCTTTTGCAGGAGTTTATTGCAACTGGGAAAATTTAAGAATGCTCAAACTTACAAACACATTGACTTTGGAAGTAAAGCAGAATTTCCATTTTTACAATTCCAAATCTTACAATAAATGTGCCAAGTAATCTTGTAAATTTATTCATTATTGCAAAATGTTTCATTTCCTGTTTTTGTATTCCAATGCCACCTGCTCCAGTGTTTAATATTCTGAATGAATCTTAAAGGGGGTATTGCTGGTCCCTCACATAGTACATTCTTGCAAAAGGAAAACCATAATGATGCTTGTTAATGATAATCCATATGCTAAAGAAAGGAATTGGCCCTTGCAACATGTGATTTGTTAATATGGCAGCAGCATCCAAGTTTTAGCCTTTGTGTGCTATTAAGGTACCTTTCGGATCCCTGAAGCAAAATTTAAATCTTAAGTTAAATGATATTGATAGATCTACATGTTCTAATTTATGAATTCTGCACCAATGCATCAAATGTGCTTAAATACAGCAGCTGTAGCCCAATGGAATTGAAACAAAATAAGGGAACAAATGAAATATGTGACACAATCATCGTGACTTCCTTCAGCTTCATGAGAGGTTGAAAAGAAGCAAATGGCCCAAAGTCGATTGGTTGGCAAAAGCACAAAGGAGAACAATACATAATGCACTCCAACTAGAAACGACCAATTTGGCCAGTCCCATTTTGTACAATATATTTTCAATGTTACCAGTTATACTATTTGTATGGAGCTAAATCATAAAGCCCAACTTCACTTTCTGCCCAGAACTGACTAGGCTAATCTCCTTTGCAATTCCCTCTCCATAAACCTCTCCACTTCTCTACTTCACCTTCTTCCTTTATGTTGCTCCGTAAAACCTACCTATCTAACCAAACCTATTGGCTGTTATACCTTAGTATTGCCTCTTGTGTCTTATTTTGCTTAATACTTTTCTGCAGTGAAGTGCTTTGGCACATTTGACCTCATTAAATGCATAATTTAAATCATATTGTTGTTGATACCAATACCCAGAGTCCTGTGAATGAAAGCCCAATGGAATGCAAAGGAAAGCATTTGCTAAAAGCCCCTGGTGAAAGGGCATTTGACTTCCAAGGCCTGAATTGAACTCTGTTTGCCACACAGGTGTAGAATAATACCTTGGTGAGGATACCGACGGAGAGCGGGTTCCTCTAGAACTATGATTAAATAATGTAATTATAAACAGGAAAGAGTGGTTCTGGGAGGCTAGTGTAGACATGTTCTCTGAAAACCCACACAAATACATAAATTCTTTTTAGGGAGTAACAAGTTTTTTTTCTAGGACACTTCTTCGTAGCTTTTACATACACTTAAACCTGTAATATCACCAAATTGAGCTGCATGAAACACAGGCCTGGTTTGAATGCAAATTATTATGAAAAGATTAACATTCCTCAGATTATATTACAATGTCTGAAAGTATTGAAGATGGGGAGATAGTTTGTGGATCCAGAAATATTAATTTGTCAAATTCTGAGGTGCTGAGTTATCAAAACATATTTTGGTTTAAGCAACAAAGAGTAAATTATACAATTGCCATGAATGCTCCACATTGCAGGTTATAATGTTCTGTGATTTGCATTAAAAAAACTTTCCTCATTGTGTTGTGTAAGTAGAATGGTTGAACACAATAATTTTGTGCTTAGTCAGTCCAGAAACATTTTCATTGTTTTATGGGGATTTGAATCCTCTCAAAGCAGCTGGTCATTTGCCACAATGGAATACAATGGGAGCCAGCAGCCTCCAGTGCATTACCCATGAATGAGTGTGGAATTGTAAATGTCACCAGGTTGTTTAAGCAAGGGGTATGTGAAGGGGAGGGAAGCATAACAGCATAATCCCTGTACAGTCTTCTTCCAGCTTCCATGATTTTTCCAGCATCAGGTGCTGGATGCCAGTCAGAAGAATGATACTTCCCTCATTGATCGAGTATGGGAGAAAGCATTGCACTCATAGCAACCGCTGAACAATCCAGAATTAAAGGTCATGGCTGTCATGAATTATCTCCTGTATTCTCACTTTTACAACAAAATGATGACGTTTATCTGCAGAACTCTTGCCAGGAACAGAGGCAGCATGTTTTCAAAAACTATATGGCTGTCTGAAGCAATAAACCTTGTTATCAGGTCTGTGTTAATCCTGTGACCTCTCTTTGCTAAAGTTGCTATGGCATTGTTGCTATGCGATATATACATTTATTAACTGTCTAATTTCTCACTCTGAAGAAAGAATCAGCACCAGACTGTTTGAAATATTTCATTGAGGAAAGTATTTTGGCAATGAGAGGAATTATGAAACTAGATATTGCAGTGAATTCCAATTCCAAATAAAACCAAAATCCTGGCTGAGATTAAAACTCTTCCATACTAAACTGTTGTCTTCTAAGATTATTTGTCTGATTTCAAGTCTCTCTTTTTCAATATAAAAATCTCAGGTGCAATGCAAGAGTTGTGCTGAATTATTTAGTCTTCCTGAGGCAGCAGTAAAATGGTAAGGTAGCTTTATTGGACTAGGAAAGGGAAGTTTCATCTACGGTTCTTGCCCACTAATTTTCTCAGTCAATAGCTTTTGAATGACCCCAGTTTATGCAAATAACTGGCCGACAATCATTGCCTGAGGCCATATAAGGTGAATATCTCTTTTGTCAAGTGCCAGAGAGCTCCCTGTATCCATGACACCAAACCTAATAATGAACCAGCAGCATTAAGAGTTAGAGCTGTTCTAAGGTTTTGGAGTAGATCTGTAGCTCGGGTTGTGTGTGTTGGGGTTGGTTGGCTCGCCGAGCTGGTTTGTTGTTCCGCAGACGTTTTGTTACTGTGTTTGGTAACATCCTCAGTGCAGCCTCTGATGAAGCGTCGGTGTGTTTTCCCGCCTGGCTTTTAAACTCTGGGGTCTGTTGCGATGGATTGCCTCACTTCCGGGTTTCCTCCGTAGTGGAATGTATATGGGGTTGAGTTCAATGTGTTTATTAATAGCATGCTTCGTGGAGTGCCATGAACCACGACTTCGACTGGGACAACACCAAGATCTTGGGACAGGCTAGGCAGAGACAAGCACGAGAATTCCTGGAAGCATGGCACTCCACGAAGCATGCTATTAATAAACACATTGAACTCGACCCCATATGCATTTCACTCCAGAGGAAACCCGGAAGTGAGGCAATCCATCGCAACGGACCCCAGAGTTTAAAAACCAGGCAGGAAAACACACCGATGCTTCATCAGAGACAGCACTGAGGATGTTACCAAGCGCGGTAACAAAACGTCTGTGGAACAACAAGCCAGCTCGGCGAGCCAACCAACCTCCACAGTTAGAGGTGTTACAACTGGTCCCCAGGTAAAGGTCCCCAATTCAGATGATCCTCGGTCAGGAGGGATGAACTGGCTGCCCTTCTTCACAGGACCCTTCCCATGATCATTCACAACAAGGTTAATTTGAAAAGGATCTCTCCCTTCATGGATACATTTTCCCAGCCCAAATATATTGATGCTTTAAAAGGAGCCAGTGCAGCCAGTTAAGACTGAGTGAGTTTATTTGTTACTAAAATGTGAGAAAAGATCATAAAATGTGATACACATATACAGGGATTAGAAATAAGAGATCAGTCCTAAGAGGCAAAAGTTGCAAATGCAAATCTGTAACAGATTGTAATTGCCTCTACTTTTCCCAAATAGAATCATGGAGCTGTACAGCAAGGAAACAGAACTTTCGGTCCAACTAGTCCCAACTAGATATCCTAAATTAATCCGGTCCCATTTGCCAGCATGTGGCCCATGTCCCTCTAAAGCCCTTTCTATTCGTTTATCATCCAGATGCCTTTTAAATGTTGTACCAGCCTCCACTACTGCATCTAGCAACTGATTCCATACCCGCACAACCCTCTGCATGAAAAAATTACCCTGTATGTCCCTTTTAAATCTTTCCTCTCTCATCTTAAACCTAGGCAATCTAGTTTCGGACTCCTGTACCCTGGGGAGAAGACCTTGACTATATACCCTATTCGTGCCCTTCATGATTTTATGAATTTCTATAAGGTCATCCTTCAGCCTCCAATGCTCCAGGGGAAAAAAAATGCCCAGCCTAATCTGCCTCTCCCTTTAGCTCAAACCCTCCAACCCTGGCAACATCCTTGTAAATCTTTTCGGAACACTTTCAAGTTTCACAACATTCTTCCTATAGAATGACATCAGAAGTGGCCAGGAGAATGATTTGTGCATTGATGGACAAGTCACTGAATCTTAACTGGAAGCACTAAAACCATCAAATAAGATCTTACTGGAATGTCTGTCCTCTTCGTCCTTCAAGTAGGATCTTGGTCTGGATATTGAGTGAAATATAACAATTTAAATCTCAGTAAGTGATTCTGAATTTGTATTGAGCACTGCTCTGGCCCTTCTTGGAATTTTGGTCACTTTTTTTTGAGAAAAACATCCAAGCGTTTCTCAAAACAGTGTGACAAATGATAATTAAATTGATAGGTAAGATTTTGACATTGAGTTATGGGGAGAGGCTGAAGAAGCAGAGGGTGTTTATATTGGCAAAGAAAAGGCTTGAATGATCTTATTGAAAATGCAGTTTTTTAAAGGGCACGAAAAAGATAAACACTGATATGATTGACGCAGCCATAGAGTTTACAATATAAAGCATCCTAAAATTAGCCATCCATAAAAAGTGAGCTTTGATTTAATTTAATAGAGCTGAAAAATATAACTGACTACCCAAACAGGTAATGGGGAGTGACAGTATCAGCACATTCAAAAGTAAGTTGAATTAATACTGCAAGAAAAAAATGATAGAAAGATGTGGAGGTTAGCGTAGGGTGAGGTATTTTCTAGAAATTGGGACCAGATAGATGAATTGTGATTGTCTCTTACATTCCTGAATAATTCCTCTATTCCTAATAATGTAGGAGTTTTGATGTCACAATTTGTTTCCTCAATTGTGAAGGAGCTGATTCATGCTGGGATAACTTTTTAAGACTCTGCAATTCTTCTAAGTCTCATACATGTACTGACCATTGCCATGTGTGATACTGAGCAGATAGTATTGTGGGCCTTTGGGGAACACAGCAGTCTAGCTTGATTCAATCCACATGTAGCAGGTGTCACTAGAACAACTGGAAACCTGGCAGGAAGCGGGGACCTATCAATGATTAGTATTTACATTAGCCATGTTAGATATACAAATGGCGTGAGAAAAGTTGGCCAAACAACAGTCAGTAAAACTGCTAAAACACCAATCAGGTTAGAACAGTGTGGAGTAACTACAAACTGCAGCAGGATTCCTTTAATTTCACAATTAACATGATCATCATTCTCAGCTTTGTGAACCACTTGTCTTGTTATCTGTCAACCCAATTTAGTATGCTAAGCCTAGTCTCTGAAATGCATTTACAATCAATGAGAAAAATTGATTCTTTTACCAATAAGTTACTGCATATTTTCCAACACCAGATATTTTATTCTTAACTGAGAAATGGATGCTCACATCAAACATGCAACAGATTACTTGGTTGTTTATTTCAGTGCTGTTTGTTGAACCTCAAGCTGTGTTATGCCTGCAATGCAAGAAAAAAATGATAGAAAGATGTGGAGGTTAGCGTAGGGTGAGGTATTTTCTAGAAATTGGCCATAAGCTGACCATAAATGATATGAACTCCACCCAAAGGAAACGTTACAAAATTGTTTAAAAGAGAAATCTTACACAAGCCCACGCTACAATCCTGCATGCATAGTAGATTTTGAAGATTGTCCCAATGGTTTAGAAGATAAATGAAGATCAGAAGATCACAGCTTGATTCAGAGTACGAATTAGGTGATCTCAGCCAGGACAGTATTTGGTCTAATTGACCTCAGTACCTTTGTCTTGGGGGATAAGAGAATTCATTTTGGGTTCTCATTCCTGATTATTTGAAGAAAGCTGCACGTGTATTAATGTATGCAAAATGAGGACAACTGTGTCAGAATCAACTGTGATGCATTCATGATCAAATTGATTACTTAAACTTTCAGGCCAGACAAACAGGTAAAGAATATTCAGTTTGCAACAATCCTCACACTGTTTGACAATAGTGTATCTCTGAATCAACCAGCATGGTCTGTTAAGAAATAGTACTGAAGAGTAAAATTTGTCTGATAATGTGGACTTGACTAGAAATGCTATAGGAACTTCCCATTATTTGATTCTGAAGCCAGGCAGTTTTAAGAAGATAGGACTCTCTTAAGAGCCCATGGTAGAATTTAATGTTCACTGTTCTTTTTTTTTCTGTAACAGATGTTCAAAGTGTTATTGGAAGTAAATGTACAAGAACAAAGTCACCATAGTCCTACCAGACCATAGACTGTTCTCTCATTAGAGAGAAATGACAAGTGGGGATTTAACCTGAGAGTTCACCATGCCTCAGACGAGGGACAAATTTGAAAAGGAGCGTCCTTCATAGTCACCTTGGCTGGTGGCAGAAATTCAACCCGTGCTGTTGGCATCAGTCTCCATTGCAAATCAGCCATCCAGCCAACTGAGTTAACTGACCCCTATGTGATTGAAACAAGTATAACATGGTTTGATGGAGAAAAATGACTTTGGGTTTGTTCTTCCTAAAACTCTCCACCACGGGAGCTTTACCCATGGTTCCAAATTCTAAGCCTGTGATATCTATGATCTCTACCACCTAGAATGATAAGGACAGCAGATACATGGGAGCACCACCAACTGTAAGTTCCCCTTCAATCCACTCACCATCCTGACTTGGAAATATCTCTCCGTTCCTTCATTATTTAAAACCCTGGAATTCCCTCCCTAACAGCATTGTGGGTGAACCTACAGTTGAAGGACTGCAGTGGTTCAAAAAGGTAGCTTGCTGCTATTGTCTCAAGGGCAACTAGGGATGGACAATGTATTCTAGCCAGTGATGCCCACATTCCTTGAATGAATAAAAAAATTGCCGTTGCTGAGTGGTTTGTACACTTTTTAATTGCCATTGCATTACCTACCAGGATGATAGAAGGCAAACTGGTCAGACCTTGGTCAATTTGCATTTATCAAGTCTTGATTCTGATCATTCTGAACGCTAGAACAGTGATTGTTGGTTGTCAAATTATGCCACCCTGTGGTGCAAAGATAAATTACTGGCATGAATAGGCATTTGGAATATTAAATTCTGTTTTTTTTTAATTTTCAAACTGCTTTGTAATTATTTTTGTTCATTCACAGGATAAGGGCATCACTGGCTAGGCCAGCATTTATTGCCCATCCCTAATTGCGCTGCGGGCAGTAAAGAGCCAACAACATTGCTGTGGGTCTGGAGTCATATGTAGACCAGACCAGGTAGGGATGGCAGTTTCCTTCCCTCAAGGACATTAGTGAACCAGATGGGTTTTCCCTGACAATCGACAATGGATTCATGGTCATCATTAGACTCTTGATTCCAGATTTTTATTGAATTCAAATTCCACCATCTGCCGTGGCAAGTGATAAAGCTCTGTGTCTCGTGCATTATATAAAACAGAGTGGTAATTATCTGAATTTATTTAACTGCTGCTGGATATTGCATTTATTAGCATTAGACCCAATGTCAAGTATTGTAATCTTTCTCAGTACTTAATTCTTAATTTATTCAAAGTGCATTCAGGCAAAAGGAAAATATTGGAAGGAATTTTCACTCCTGTGGATGAACGTAACAGTGTGCCTGAAAAACAGGAGGCAGGTTGGGTTTTCTTGTGCAATTACATTCTTTAAAGCTCATTATGTGTAGTTTCACATGACCTCATGGCCACATTTTACTGACACTGGGCAGGATATTCTGGCCCCCAAGAGGACCTGCAAGTTCCAACTTCTGGGCTCCATATTTAAAAGGCAACTAGACAGCACTTCACTCTCTGAACCCCAAGGCCATTGAAGGACATTGCATCTTGACCGTCACCCAGCTCTGGAGATAGTAAAACAGAGACAGGACACTGTGCTCAAATTAAACGACTGCTCCCTTGAGTTACTCCTGCAGGAAGGGCATGATCCCTGCTCCCCAAGGATAACAAGAGAATATTCCCCCGATAAAGGCAGCATAAGTGGGGGTAGCTCGGGGAGTCTATGTTCGGTCAGCTTGGAGGCATGACTGGATGTGCTGGTGCAGGAGGATGAACAATCTCCTGTGGTTTACCAGAGTAAGTACCATTGTATGAAATCCTTCATGACTCTATGACTATGTCCTACCATTGTAAGCCTATCACTGTACAGGGCTATCACTTACATCCTTGGATAACAGGTATCTCCATAACATGCCCCCTGTTTTGGGTTTGTTGAGAATAATTGCTTTGCTACCTGTTGTGAATGGTCAATGGAATGTCTTGTTTGATATTCTCTGCCAGTCATTGGGATGTACAGCCTACATACCTGGCATCATACAAGCTGTGAAATTCAGATATCACATTGCTCTGTTGTGTGATTGGCAAAACCTTCTTTTAGCTAGATGCCAGTGTCTTGTTAATGGAGAAAACCATGTGTAAAATGACCTCGTATAGAAACAATGTAAGACAGTTCATCTATTCATTTCATCTGTTATGCAAACTTTTAAGACACCTTCCCCTTCCAAGGTAATACGAAAGGTACTATTTGGGGCAAAAAATGATAGACATAGGCCTTTTTGTGATGATGATTTCTTTGTCCATTATCATACAAGATCAATTTTATATGCCCTAACTCAGTGTCAGGTTTACAAAGTGATTAGTTGGTAAGGGCCCTATTCAACAAGTTGCCAGTAAATATAATCTTGGTGCCTGTATGACTATTTGAATTCCAACAGCCAAATTGAACATTGTAAGTAGTCTTCCAATAGCTGGTAATGGAGGGCCCATTTGTAGGTTTTTCAAATAATACCTTCAGGGAAGGGAGGTCATTTGTTTGGTCAATTTCAATGGTAAATTTGAGTGAGGATAGAGTGTGACGATACTGTCACTTTTTAAAAAGTTTATTTTGTCCTGGGTTTTTTGAAGAGCAGTGGTAAAGGCAGCGGTGCCGAAGTGCCTAGGAAGCCAGCTTGAATTGGGAATTTTTTTTAGCAGTTTAACATTGGAAGGGGAGTGGCCAGTTCTACCAGTTCAGGTTCTAGTTGTTTTAGCTGTAGCGCTCACTAAATGATTTGAGTACCAGAAGAATTGCAAGCTTCAGTAAATGATTTCTAACGAACTTTTTCTGAAATCTCTCTCTGGATGTTGTTCCCTCCTGCCTGTAAGAATCTATGATAACAAGGTGTAGACCTGGATGAACACAGCAGGTCAAGCAGCATCAGAGGAGCAGGAAAGCTGACGTTTCGGGCCTAGACCCTTCTTCAGAAAAAAAAAGAAAAAAAGAAAAAGAAAAGGTCTAGGCCCGAAGCGTCAGCTTTTCTGCTCCTCTGATGCTGCTTGGCCTGCTGTGTTCATGCAGCTCTACACCGTGTTATCTCAGATTCTCCAGCATCTGCAGTTCC
>NC_063341.1:32735275-32790730 GCF_021869965.1 Rhincodon typus | reverse complement strand
ATTTACCTTTTTGCCAAGGGCTGTGTTTATGGGTTGTTACTATGTTGAAACAATTACTTAGTTGAGTTGCTGTATCAGGTTGGTTAAGTTTTGCAATAGTTAAGTTATTCTAGATTCCCCTTCTTTTGTTTGTGTTTCAACAATAGTGTTTAAATAAATTGTGTTTTGCTTAAAGCTGAGTGGTTTGACCAGTTGCATCACAGCTGGAACATCCACTTCACATCTACCTTTAAAATAAGAAAACATTAGGATCTAGGCTACCTTCTTAAAATATTTTGAGGGAGTCTGGCCTGCTCCATAACAGACTGGGGGCTCTTGTTGGGATCACTCTATAATTCCAATTTGGGTTTGGGTTGTTGGACTCAAAGGTGGCAAGGTGTTAGTGTCTTTTTTTTCAGGTGTTGAAATCGGATAGTTTAAACAGTGCTTTGTGTAGTGATGGCTCTTTCAGTCACAAAGAGTTTTCTGGGAGTGGAAGAAATGACTTTGGGGGGGCCTTACAAAAGGTGAGCAATGCAAAGCCGTTGGAATTGGCAGACAAGCTAGGGTTGGGTTTGCCTTCATCTGTGAGAAAATGAGAGGTAATTACAGCAATAGCTCGACATTTAAATTTACTGGAAATGCCATTGGTATCTTTGGAAATGGCTAGAATTCAATTGCAGATGAGGCAGCTTGAACATGAAAAGGAACTGAAACAGTTTGAATTACGATTAAAAGCAGAGAAAAGAGAAAAGGAAAGAATAGCCCTCGCAGAACAAAAAGCAAAGGAAAGGCTAGCCCTAGCAGAACAAAAAGAAAAGGACAGAATAGCCCTGCCGCAACAAAAACAAAAGGAGAGGAAGGCCCTTGCTAAAGAAAGGGTAAAAGAAAAGCAGAAAGACAGAGAGTTTGAATTTCAGAAGTTGGCAATTAGACAAGAAAGTTGACTTAAAAGGATGGAGATGAAGGTAGAAGGTAGGCTCAGTAAGGAGGATTGTGATGATGAGCAAACCCATTCTAGCCAAAGGCCTGGTGGGGATCTGTTTTGACATATCCAAGCATTGCGTAAATTTGACAAGAAGGATGTAGAAGCCTTTTTCATCTCATTTGAGAAAGTGGCTAAACAAGTGAAGTGGCCAGTGACCATGTGGGTATTGCTGATCCAAACAAAGTTGGTAAGTAGAGCTAGTGAGGTATTTGCATCACTATCAGAGCAGGTATCTGGGGAGTATGAGGAGGTGCAGAAAGCCATTTTAAGTGCATATGAGCTAGTGCCAGAAGCCTACAGATGTTTCAGGAATCTATGGAGGGACCCTGGTCAAACGTACATGTGAGTTTGAAAGAATCAAACAAAGTCATTTTGATAGGTGGACAAGGGCACTTAAAAATAGATCAAACATACGACGCTCTTAGAGAGACAATTATTTTGGAGGAGTTCAAAAATTCACTTGCTGAGGTAGTGAGAACTCGTGGAAGAGCAGAGAGTTAAAACAGCAAGATTAGCAGCTGAAATAGCTGACGATTATTAATTGGTTCATAAATCAAAATTTGGGTTCTGACATCAATTTCAACCCATGAGGGACAGAAATTGGGGAAAACAGAAATCCTCAGGTGATAAGGGAAAAGTAGATCTCAGTGAAGATAATAAATATAGCTTACCACAAGTTAAAAAGGAAACTCATGAAGGGGAAAGAGAAGTTAAAAAACTCAGGTGTTTTCCACTGCAATAAAGTAGGCCACATGAAGTCACAGAGTTGGTGGTTTAGAAAAAGCACTGGGAAGATGGATGTAGGAAAACAGGATAAGCCACTGAATTTTGTTTAAAGTGGTAAAGGAAAGCACAGTGGAGGCTAAAAAGCTGCACTAGAATGTACAACTTGGTCGGAGGTTGGCTGAGAAGGAAGTGTCAGATCTTCTTAAACTATTTAGTTGCGAATGTAAGGTTTACTTCCATAGGCCAGGAGCAGCGGGTATAGCAGTTACAGTATTAAGAGATATGGGATCATGTCAATCTTTGATGTTGAGAGATGAGGCGATATGTAATTCAGAAGGACTATTGCCAGAAAAATTGCTCGTACGTGGCATTCATGGTGAGATGAGAAGTGCTCCATTTCTGAGGAAAGATCACCGGACCTGAAATGTTAACTCTGTTTTTTCCTTCACAGATGCTGCCAAACCTGCTGAGCTTTTCCAGCAACTTTGTTTTTGCTCCATTATGTTGAGTAAGGTTGGAGTGTCCAGTGAAAAGTGGAGAAGTGGTGGTACTGGAGAAACTCCAGAAATACAATTTGTCCTTGGTAGTGATATAGTTGGATCACAGGTAGGAATGCTGCCTTCTGTAGTTGAAAAGCTGGTGGAAAATCAGGCAACTGAGGTATTACAAGAAGTATATTCTGGGATTTTTCCTGAAAGTATGTGTGATAACGAGGTCACAAAGCCACCAGTTGAAACAGAAGAAGAAATCAAAGAACACAGATAAGGAAGTTAAAGTAGAATTATTAGAGACCATGTCTGATCAAATGGTTGAGAAAAAACAAGAACAGGTGGAGGACAAAATGGATAATTTCCATTCAGGGAAATTAACTGATTTACAGCAGTAAGATGAAAAATTGAAGCAATTGTATCAAAGCATACATAGCAGAAGAATCTGAGTATATTCCCGAATTTTGCTAACAGTGAGTTATAGAAAGGACGTGTTGTTGGTATAACATGAATTACCTGTAGGAGGTCATTTAGGGGTAAGAAAAATTCAAGCCAAAATATAAAAACATTTTTACTGGCCTGGTCTGCATAAGGATGTAGTTGAATTTTGCCAGACATGTCATGCATGTGAGGTAATTGGAAAACTTCAAGTAGTAATAAAGCCAGCACCTTTTAATACCTATTCCTGCCTTTAAGGAACCTTTTACAAGAGTCTTAATTGACTGCATAGGACCCCTACATAAAACAAAAAGTGGGAATCAGTATTTGCTGACAATAATTGATGTGTCCACTAGATTTCCAGAGGCCATTCCAATATGCAATATCACAGCTAAAAGGATTGTAGAAGAATTACTCAAATTTTTCACTAGATATGGACTACCCACAGAGGTGCAATCAAATCAAGAGTCAAATTTTACATCAAAATTATTTAGGAAAGTTATGGATAGCTTAGAAATAAAGCAATTGAAATCCATTGCATACTATACAGAATTGCAAGGAGCGTTAGAAAGGTGGCATCAAACTTTAAAGACCGTGTTAAGTGTTTATAGCCAAGACTACCCAGATGATTGGGATAAATGAATTCTATTTGTACTTTTTGCCATTAGGGATGCACCAAATGAATCAGCCAAATAAGTTTTAGGCATGAGGTGAGAGGACTGCTGAAATTAAAGAGAAATTGCTGAGTCAGAATTCAGAGAACATATTTGGGCTACGTGTCAAATTTTAGGGAACAATTAAATAGAGCAGGGGAATTGGCTAGACAGCATTTAAAAGTAGCATAGCATATGATGAAACAGGAAGCAGAGAAGACATCAAAAATTCGCAATTTTACTAACGGAAATGAAGTGTTAGTGTTACTCCCAGTGATAGATGGACCTTTAAAAGCAAGGTTTAATGGACATTATCAAATCAAAAGGAGATTGAGTGAGGTGAATTATTTGGTAAGGACTCCAGATGGAAAGAAATCTCACAGATTGTGTCATGTGAATATGCTCAAAAGATATTTTGATAGGTAAGGAAAGCAAAAGGAAAATGTGTTACTGGTTACAACACAGAGTAAAGTTCAGAGGATTCTGAATTGGACATTCCTCAAGTTAAATTGGACAATGGAGGAAGTTCTCAAAAATTGTGATAAATTATTGAGCTACCTTCCAGAGGAAAATTGAAATGACCTGAAAGAGTTATTACCATTGCATGGGGAGATACGTGGGAATAAGCTGGGAAGTACTAATCTAATTATGCATGATGTAGATATAGGAAATACAGTTCCAATTAAGTAACATCCTTACAGACTTAACCCTCAAAAGTTGGCACAGGTTCATAAAGAGATTGAATGCGTGCTCCAACATAATCAAAGTGAGTTGCAGTGACTGGAGCTCACCCATAGTAATGGTGCCAAAACCAAATGGTCCCCAATAATTATGTGTAGACTATCACAAAGTCAATGCAGTTACAAGCCTGATTAATATTCAATTCCACATATGAAAGACTGAATTGAAAAGGTGGGCAAGCAATTTATATTTCTAAATTGCACTTACCCAGAGGATACTGGCAGGTACCTTCATCTGAAAGAGTGAAGACAATTTCTGCTTTTGTGACACTGAATGGGCTATACCAATTTAAAGTCATGCCATTTGGTATGAAAAATGCACTAGCCACATTTCAAAGACCAATCAGTAAAGTAATCTCTGGGTTACCCAATTGTGTGGTGTACCTAATGACCTGGTGATTTTTAGTCACACACGGAAGGAACATTTGTACCATTTATCAGAATTATTCGATCAACTTCAGGAGGTAGGCTTGGTGATAAACCTGGCTAAGGGTGAATTCGCCAAAGCCCAAGTCACATTCCTGGACCGTATTATCAGACATGGACAGATGGCCCCACAGAATGTGAAAACAAAGGTTTTTGGGGAGGTTCCCCTACCATCGACGAAGAGAGCAGTACTACAATTCCTGGGATTGAGTGGGTTTTATTGGAAATTCATACTGGATTTTAGCAGTATGGTTGCTCCACTGACTGACTTATTGAAGAAGTGCAGAAATTTCAGTGGACGGCAGACTGTCAGAAGGCAGTTGACAGCCTGAAATCTGTGTTAACCACTGCCCCAGTGTTAGACACACCTAATTACGCAAAGCCATTCAAGGTGGCTATCGATGTGAGTGATGTGGGTATCGGTGCTGTACTCTTAAAAGAACACAATAAGGAGATATAAAGACCTATTGGGTATTTCTCTGGGAAACTGAATATTCACCAACAGAAATATTCCACGATTGAGAAGGAGACCTTGAGCTTGGTGTTGGCATTACAACATTTCAACATTTATATTGCCAGTAATGTGTCTGAGACAAATGTGTACACTAATCATAATCCATTAAAGTTTTTGGAAAAATTTATGGACAAAATTTCCAGACTGTTTAGATGGAGCTTTATTATTGCAGCCATTCAATTTGAAAATTATACATATGGCAGGATGAGAAAATGTAATTGCTGATGTGTTGTCATGACTTGGATGAAGAAAGACAGAGGTGTTCGGTGGCAGGAGTAAACAGACTGATATGGAATGTAGTAGTGACTGTTTGCATGTTTAGAGTCTATGTAATGTATATATACTACAGTGTACTAATAGACTAAGACTAAGGGTTTTAAAATGACGCCATCTTTGTATATTGATGGGTTTTTTAAAGGGGGGAGGCATGACGATGCTGTCACTGTAAAAAGGTTATTTTGTCCTGGGTTTTTTTGAAGACGGGTTATAAAGACAGAGGTGCTGAAGTGGCTAGGGAGCCAGCCTGAATTGGTAGTGTTTCTTTAAACACCATTAACAACAATGGAAGGGGAGTGGCCAGTTCTCCAAGTTCAGGTTCTAGTTATTTTAGCTGTAGCAGTCACAAGACATTGTGAGTTTCAGAAGGGTTGCAAGCTTCAGTAGATGATTCCTAACTGACCTTCTTTGAAATCTCTCTCTGGATGTTGTTCCCTCCTGCCTGTAAGAATCTATGTTTGAATTTACCTTTTTGCCAAGGGCTGTGTTTATGGGTTGTTACTATGTTGGAAAAGTTACTTAGTTGAGTCGCTGTATTGGGTCGGTTAAGTTTTCCAATGGTTAAGTTATTTCTAAATTCTGCTTTCTTTTGTTCATGTTTCAACAATAGTGTTTAAACAGATTGTGTTTTGCTTAAAGTCGAGTTGTTTGACCAGTTTCATCACAGCTGGAACACCCACTTCACATCTACCTTTAAAATAAGAAAAAGTTAGGGTCTAGGCTGCTTTGTTAAAATGTTTTGAGGGAGTCTGGCCTGGACCGTAACAAGAGTTTATTAAGCTGCATAAAAAAATCTCTGAAACAGCTGTGGATTCAAATATCACACACCTGCCTTCCACATTTTGGAAGTATGCGAGGGGCAGGTGCTCATTCCATTGTCCGGCAAGAAATTCTTCCAACAAAAAATAGCCATATCTTTCACTTTATCAAGAACAAGAGTTTCTACTGCTAAGTTTTTTTAAACTAAATTCTGATCTTTCCAGTTTCCCGAGCAAAAACCCATTGTTTACCTCCGTCTCCCCAAAGTAAAATAAGACACCCTCCTGCACATGACAGCTCATCAGAGGGATTTGTGTAAGAAGCATCACTGAAAACAATAAGTTTCATATTCCTGGTGCATCCCAATATGGAAATTTTCAAACACAATGCTCCATTTATGAACATCAAAAAGATGCTTGAAAGCTGACCCACTTGGTACCAGTAAAATATTGCAAGGTCTGTTTGCATCCAGAGATAACTCAATTTCAATAAGATGGAACTTACTGAGAAGTAGCAAACTCTGGAGGCGTTATTTAGATTACGTACACATTTATTAACCTTTCAGAGTGTCCCTACTGCACTTGGCACCTCTTTTAGAGAGCAAAGGAGTCCTTCTCTCTTGAGCTGATCTTCTTGCAGAAATTCAGCTTTAATATCAATTGGTCTACATTCTGAAGTATTTGTTGCTAACAAAGCCAAGGAAATCTTCAAAACTGTTTTCCTTGTTGTTGGTGAATATATTCTTACATCTTAGTCTTGCCACTTTTTTTCTTTAAAATCTCCTGCACTAGCCTGGCTTAAGCCTCATAACAATCAAGTGACTGTCCCCTATCTGGTCCCGCTGTGTACACCCCAAATTCACTCCAGATTGGTAACTCTTGCTGTTTGGCTGCTTTTAATTTGTTAATAGCCACTAACACTTCCCAGTTCCATGGATATTCCCCTGGTGACATTCTTCATCTATACTATATTTGTTGCCCTTGTAAAGCTATGCCCTCTATCTTGGCTTCTATCTTTTATCATAGAGTGATAGAGATGCACAGCATGGAAACAGACCCTTCAGTCCAACTCCTCCATGCCAACTAGATATCCTAAACTAATCCAGTCCCTTTTGGCAACATTTGGCCCATATCCCTCTAAACCCTTCCTATTCATGTACCCATCCAGATGCCTTTTAAATGTTGTAATCATACAGGCCTCCTCCACCTCCTCTGGCAGCTCATTCCACACACACACCATGCTCTGCACGAAAAGGTTGACCCTTACATCCCTTTTAAATCTTTCCCTTCTCACCTTAAAACTATGGCCTTTTATTTTGGACTCTCATACCCTTGGGAAAAAGACCTTGATCATTCACCCTATTCATGCCCCGCATGACTTTATAATCTCTATAAGGTTATCGCTCAGCCTCCACTCCAGGGAAAACAGCCCCAGCCTATTCAGCCTCTCCCTACGAATCAAACCCTGGCAACATTCTTGTAAATCTTTTCTGAGCCCTTCCAAGTTTCACAACATCTTCCCTGTAGCAGGGAGACCAGAAATGAATGCAGTGTTCCAAACGTGGCCTAACCATGACCTCCCAATGCCTATACTTAATGCACTGACCAAAAAAGGCAAGCATACCAAATGCCTTCTTCACTACCCTGTCTACCTGCAATTCCACTTTCAATGAACTATGGTCCAGCACCCCAATGTGTCTTTGTTTGGGAACACTCCCAAGGACCTTACCATTAAGTGTATAAGTCCTGCCCTGATTTGCCTAATCAAAATGTAGCACCTTACATTTATCTAAATTAAACCCCATCTACCACTCCTCAGCTCATTTGCCCATCTGATCAAGATCCCATTGTTATCTGAGGTAAGCATCTTCACTATCCATTACACCTCCAATTTTGGTGTCTGGACTTCTTTTATTTCACCTCCCTGGCCTAGAGAAAGGATTTCTTTTCATGATATGTAATCTCTTTCCAAGGACATGTTCATTCCTGGAGCCACTGTCTGAGCTTACACCATGTTTTATTGACTTTGATTTTTGTACTTCACGTTCCTAATTCATTGGTCAAATCTGTTGTCCCTCCTCCCATAATTAAACAGTTGTCATATTTTCTGAAGAAGGGTCTCGACCTGAAATGTCAGCTTTCCTGCTCCTCTGATTCTGCTTGGCCTGCTGTGTTCGTCCAGCTCTACACCTTGTTATCTCAGATTCTCCAGCATTGGCAGTTCCTACTATGTCTGTCATGTTTTCCAGTGTCTTTCTTCGTCTACTTATAATACTTGCATTTTTGCATTGACCAGGACCTCCTGAGAAATGTTTGGCTTTAGTACCTATTTTTGATAGTTGTCTTTTGGCACTAATAACCTCATGTTGATCATTAGAACTGACCTGTCCTTCATCTCACAAGTTGTCTACTGTGTCAGTCTGATCTTAATAGCTGTGCAACCAGGTATGCGAAGCATCTGGTCCTTTGTTACTTTCTATAACTCGTTTAGAATCTGTAAAGTTGTAAACCAAGCAATTCGTACCAGGCAACCTTGAAGAGGAAACCTGAACTGTCTAGATCCCATTTTTATCAATGATCTTTCCAGGGCTGCTCCATTCTTTAAGCCCCTCACTTTCTAATAAACCATGTCTCCTAATGAAAATTCTTTTTCAATGGCCTTACGTTATGTCTTAAGGCTCACTAAATTATTTCTGAGATTTCAGCTTGAATGAAAGTATTTCTGCCTGCGTACAGTGTTTTCAAATGCTCAAGAAAGCTAAAGCTAATTGTCATCCCACACCAATCTGGAGGCTGATCTCTTATTACTGATGGAATTTTAGTATTTCTACCAAATACTAACTGATATGACTACACCTTCTGACCATCTGCAATGAATCCTTAGCATGGCCCATACTAGTGGAGACAATAATTTCTAGACTGGCTGTTCTGCCAAAATGTTATGAACCATTTTGTCATTTATTGCACAGATTCTCTCACACACACTGTTGTAGGGCTTAAAGGGCTTTCTGCTGCCAGATTCATAACTATTAAGTTCATATTTACACACATATCTCTAAATTCATAATCAGCATTATTAGTGAGAAATTTTCAATGGTCCAAGTCCAGTCCCTATCCACTTTTCTGTTATTTTATCCATTTTCTTAACTTTACTATGTATTATTGTTGACTGACTAAATCTGGTTAGAAAATCTAAAAACACTGTAAAATGAAAATGTTTCCCACATCTTTAAATCCACAGGCACTACATTGTTGATATCCTTCCCCAGGGGAAGATGTACCATAGGCCTTGATAGTGTTCTTTGATATTTCTTACAAATCTCACATGTATCACATCTCATCTATAAGCGAATTGTATTCCTCATCTCTTATTCTGCATCTTTTACTAAAATATTAAGTCTTTTGGATAATGGAGTGCCTATGTAGTTTTAATACATTTAACTGTTGACTTCTAAATTTCAGCCCTCTGCTATCAATAATATTTCTTAAATTTCTTTAGTGGAATGGTTATGTTCCATTAAAGCAGCACAATTATTGTGTAACTCGCAATTGCGCAGATTTTCCAAACACAATAACTTTGTCATTTCTCACATCGAGTTTCATTGTGCTTTTTTTGACCTGGACTATCTTCAGAAAAATGGTATTTCACTGGATAGTTTATCCATGTTAATAAAATGATAAATTCCAGCTATTTACAGGGAATTTCTACCTTTTTTAAAGATTTTACTGTTATCATCCCCAAATGTGAAACTGGTGGAACTCTCAAATTCTTTACTTTTGTCCCAAGACTTACTACTCAGAGTCTAGGTAGCATTTCAGCCAGTCTGTTACACACACTGTAGATAGGCACCGACTGACTAATAGTGCACAACTAAATGATTCTGCCACCTTTTTGTGTCCAAAACAATGTCCTCTATCTTGTTCTTCTGAGTCACCCATTTTGTGTTTAGATTTGAGTACTCTAGTTTACTATTTAGAACAGTTCACAAATTTGAACTGTTTGAACAAATTTATACTTTGAGTCTGAAATATCAATGGAGAACACCTTCAGCATTTCTGGAGTTCATTCTGATATTGTAATTCTCTTTGCTTCACAAAATTGCCAAAAGCATCTCTGTGCTCTTTCTCTTAATTAAAATTATTATTTCATACTACCATCTGTGACCTGTATCTCGACAACTTCACCACTGTTTGTCTTCTATTTTCTTTCACATGGCTGATTGCCCAATTTCTGCCACAAGCCCTGCTGGAACAGAATATATTGCAAAGAATTTTCTTAACACTCCTCCTGGCAATTGTTCTAGCAGTGTTTAATGCAAATTTAACTCCCATAAAAGCTAGAAGTCCATCTATATTAGATGCATTTCATAGTCTACTAATTTAAATACCAAAACAGATGGAATTTTTGTAGTCTTCTATACAAGCTATTGAATTCCATCATGTACTCTCCTATAGAACTACCTTCACTCATTCCCAACTGTCAAAATTTCACTACACTTCACAAACAGTTAGTAAATCATAATTTTTGACCAATTTTATTCATTAAAGTTAATATTTTGTCCAAACTTTCATCTGTGTTCAAATCATCAGTGTCCAAAACAGAACTTTGCTTTGTATCCTATTTTTGGATGGTGGTGAAAGTGCCAAGACCATTCCTTGTTTCCTCTTCAGTTAAAAAAATGTAACCCATGCTCACATGGTTACTTCATTCTTCCTCTGGTCATCAGGTTCACATTCAGAAATCAAGGGAGGGAAATCTTATGCAGATTTTGATTCAGCCATCTATTTGAAGTTTTCTCCAACACTATTTATTAGAATAATGCTTAGTTTTTAACTGGTGACTTCCAGAAAGCTAACCATCCTCTGCTACCAATGTTAAACACCAAAGATTAAATGTTGATTAGACAGTGTCCAATTTCTCTGATTGGTTTTATCCCAGCTCACACACACACAACTCCGAATCTGTTACTTGTTCCCCATATAAACAAACTCAGTCAGGTTCTCGCCCAATTATCCTCAATAACCCATAACCATCAATTGTTCCCTAGTTCCACTTGGCCTCAGGCATTCCAGCGAGACCCAGTAGATAATAACATTGTAAACTTGCATCAAATCCTGTGTTTCAATCTTTGCTCCAAGGAGAATAAAAGCAATGTGTTGAATTTAGGTTTGAATCTACAAATTCCTCATCCTTAAAACCATTCTGTTAATTCTCCTCTGCAACCTATTAAAGACCTCCACATCCTTCCTAGTTGTGGTTCAAATAGTGTTTTACACAGCTTCAGTGTATCTTCCCTGCTTTTGTACTCAATATCAGTGTTATGAAGCCCAAGATCCCCTAATATTCGTTGATTTATGTCTCAATATGTTCTTTGAAAAACTATGCATATAAAACCACAAAACCCTCTGTCTCATTCAGTCTGCTTTGCCTTGACCTACCTCTTTGCAAAACCATGTCACCTCTCACTTTTCTCTCTCAAATTCTGTCTGTCACTTGTCTGCCTATTCTTCCAGGCTGTTTATCTACTGTTACAGTTGATTAGTATCATCCTCACTTTCAGCAACACCTCCAAATTTGGTATCATTGGCAAATTTTGAATTTACTCTGTATTCCAATATCCAAGTCATTTATGCATAAAAGCAGTCATCCTAGCACCAAAAACCATTTTCTACCATCCTACAGTCAGAAATGCAATAATTTACCATTCCTCTCTGTTTTCTGTCCTTAGGCCAATTGTTTTTATCCAAGCTGACACTGATCCTTCTATTCCAAGAGGGTTGTGATTGTTAACCAGCCTTTTCTGTGGTACTTTTTCAAACGCTTTCTTAAAATCCATACAGACAACATTCATTGCATTCCCTTTATCAACCTTCTATTTTACTTCAGCATTAGATTATTCAAGCACAGAATGCTTTTGGAAATATGTATTGGCTCTCTTAAATGAATTAAAACATCTCAGAGTGCCTGATGATTTCTTTCCCTAATTGTTTCCTTGATATCTTATTCATCAATGAAGTTGAACTGAATGCCTGCAGATACTAAGAATTTGATTGCAAGTTCTCTTGAATAAGGAAGTCGTACTTGCCACTTGATAATCCTTTAACATCTCACCCATATTTAAGAAAGATTGAAACATTATGGTAAGACTGTCATTCCTTCATTACCTTCATTCTCACTTCCTTGAGCAACTTGGCAATGCGAGTAATCTAGACTCAGTGACTTGTCCACTCCAAGCATCAACTTTCCACTTGATTATTATAATCTATTTCTCTTCCTCACACTATTATAGCTTACATTACCTGTTGCCGAAGAACAATACAAAACATTCACAACTTTTACTGCTGAAGGGAACTTGTGGGCTCTAACTTTCAGCAACATACTCAACTTCTCTTTATCTTTTTTGTCACTAGTTATGGCTAAAATAAAACAGGAACTGTGAGGGACACTGGGCTGTTTAGAAGAAAGGCCAGTGATACTAACCTGGGAAGTATCTAAAACTTACGGAAACCTTAGTAACAAAAGAGAAAACTGAGGTGAGGGGAGGAAAATACAGGCAAACTTCTCAAGTGGATATTTTGTTTTATTTTGATTGAGTTCACATTTTTAAAAAGTTTGAGATTCTGACCTTTGCAGATCATAGCTGAATTGAGGATCACGACAGTAACAAATCCATTTACCTAATTCAGAGTGTAAATAACATAATTACATTATGCACCATTGATACTCAACTCATTTTCCACTTCAGTACTAATTCACAAATGTCATTCTGAGGTTGAGTCAAAGTCTGAAGTAGCCAGAGGAACAGCTGGAATATTGATGTTTTATCTGACAGCTTGATACAAATTATGATCATAGAGCACTCCATTTCTTATGGCCCATGATTATGGATATAGAGCAGCTGGCAACATTTCAGTATTCTAGTTATAATTAATTGATGTCTGGTTTTCTTCTGGTCTCTTCCATTTCATTGAGATATGTTTTTATATGGGCACTTCAAAGGAACATTTAAACTGAGCTCCTTGTAATGAGTTAAGTGAACCATGCTATGTGCTTTTTTTGTGTATTTGTTAAGCAAGGTATTATGGGTTACAGAGTGAAAGTGATTAAGTGGAATTAAGATATTGATCAATCATGATCTAACTGAATGGTTCCAGGATGTGGTACAGAATTACCACTCCACAATAATTCAGCTTTGATTACTGCTTTGTGCTGAATTAATTGATCTCAGATCATTGCTAGCTGTTGGATGCAACAACAGGCCTTAAGATCCTTGAACAGCTCAGAGAAAATGATTCTTTCAGGTTCTTTCTGCAAATTACTCTCAAATGGCCCTGAGAATGGACCAGATAATCTCCAAATCATAAAATCACCACTACTCAATTTCTGGATTCATGCATGAAGATTGTCCACTTGGGCAAACCACTGAAAAATGAGCGGAGTTTGTACCATAAGGGTCCGTCATTTTCCTGCTGCTAGGGTTTCTTTCAGGTGCCAAGCTGCAAAAGGTCTTTTCCTGATCCACTTTGAGATTGACTGAGTAAAAGTAAATTAGTGCAGATTTGGTAAATCTGAAATAAGAACAAATGATTAGACATGTACCTTGCTAGGCAAAGATCTCCATTCACAGGAAACTGCCTTAAAATAAAGAAATTGTTTTCAGGAAATCAAACATATGTCAAGTAAACATGAATGGTGAAAACCTCAAAATTTGGAGAATCTTGGCATTGTGTAAAATTGCAATGTCCTAAACTGTTGCGTCCATGGGCAAATGAATAAAATGGCTTGCACCAGCAAATATTTGATCTCAGACAGGTCTTGTACAACTGTGCAAGGCTGAGGAGCCAGTATTATGGATGTTGTCATTGCAATAACCCTGTAGCATTAAGTACTTGCAAAACAGCTTGGAAGTTAGACAACAAGGTGCAGGGCTGGATGAACACAGCAGGCCAAGCAGCATCATAGGAGCAGAGAGGCTGACGTTTCAGGCCTAGACCCTTCATCAGAAAAGGGGGAGGGGAAGGGGGTTTTGAAATAAATAGGGAGAGAGTGGGAGGCGGATAGGAAGTTAACTGACACAAGCTCATTGGTGGAAATGGGCAAGATTAGGTTGCCACATGTTGCATGACGTATTGATAGCTTATTTTATGAGGCACAATCTCTGTAATAAGCTGCTTCTATGTGGGCTGGAGCTAAGAAAGCCTTAATCTGCATCTTCTGCAATGAAGGTGTCAACAGGATTATGCTTTATAACCCTTGATTGTCCTGATTTCCATCACCATTCTTCCTTTTCTTAAAACAAATAAATATCACAGGGATGTTGCCAGATGGAAACCCATTGTGGCTTTTTAAAAATGTTAGCTGGGTGTAAAAGGAAGCCTTACAGCAAGAAACACAAAAGGAGTTGATGAAATAATTGTCTACAACAAAAAACAGGTAGAAAATTCAAAACAGTTGAGAAACAAGCATTTTATGAATCCTTTCATGAAGGCAGCTTAGCCTTTTTAAATCTACTTCCAGCTATACATTGTTGCCTAGCAACACAAATTGCCTCTTTTATGAGTATGATTTATATTCAGCTTGAATGAGGCAGTAATGATCAAAAATAGAACATATGACGCCATTGTCGCACCATAGAACATGGGCTAGTCTGGTGGTGGACTGAAGTGACCTTGCAAAATGTGAATGAACCAAGGCTGGGTAGCAGGAAGCAGAAAGTTCAAGCTAAAATCTTAAGGTGACAAAAAAGAAAATCAAAGACAAAAGAATAAAAGGAAAGGCTTTTGCAAAGATTCGGTATCATATTTTCACAGGGTATATGATTACTATTTGGAATTCCAGACACATACTGCTTGTCCTGTTCCATTCATATTTATCTTCTATTTGTATAATTCACAAATTACCTTTATCTTCAAAAGCCCATAATGCTTTGAGAAGTCAATGGCTCTGCAGATGTGACTAATGAAAAGATACAAGCTACAGAAATTAAACATCCCATATGCTCAAGTGATGTTGGAAATGAGGACAGCTTCATTTTAATCCCTGAACAAGAAACCCCACCCTCAGATAAGGTTACCATATACAAGCACTCTATAGCTCTAGCACAGATGGCTCTTCCGAAAAAGATAAAAGATGCAAGATTTACCAAGTAAGAATACTTCTGGCAAATATGTTCAAATTCAACCAACTGGGAAAATTCTCTTCTTGCCAAGGCCTGGGGAGGGTATATAATTTAAATCTACAACATTTTATTCTGGTACCATAGCATTGACTGGTGTGGGTGTTTTAAAGACATTGAAAACAATCAGAAAAATATTATACTGATAAATGGTGATGGTCTTTAGCTAGTGGGAAAACCTGAAATGTTTAATATATTGTTAACTGTGGATTGCAAAGGGTTTTCCAGAAACCTTCAGGGAAGAAATTATCTTTTTTGAAATAATTTTGGATGACACATGTCCCCAGTAGCTTAACTACACTGTGTGATAATGTGTTCAGTTCTACACCCGAGAAGTACAGTGCGCAAGACCTGAGAATATCGATACTATCAGTACAAGCAAGGAGCTACCTGTTTGCGTCACAACCCAAGGTGAAAGACCACTTTATCCTACCTGTCACCCCAAGCAGGAATCATAAACTGTTGTTAAGATATCTGCTAGGTCTGCCTCATGCTTCACAATGGGCTGCAGTGCTGTAAAGCCATCTGTGCACTACCTCATTGTAGTGAGACTCCTTCACTCAAACTACCAGCTACAGCACTCTGATACATTATGTAGTGCCTGCACCTAAGCTTGTTCTTCTGAAAGTATATTTCTTTTGGTCCCCAGATTTTGAATTAATTTCAACATTCCCAGCCTCAAGTCAGCATCATTTCCTCTATCATCTACCTCCCTATTACTCGCTCTTATTCACATGCTGTGTTTCAGCTAATGCATTCCCCTTAAATTCACCCTATAATTCCTTTGCAAGGATGGTTTTGAGGTGAGACACAGAAAGAGAGAAATATTTCTTGGATGTATTCTGAGGTATTGGCATGGCTGCCTTTTCTTCTACTATTTTAGCAATGATTCCAAGTACTTGCATGACCTCATCCTTCCAGGTGAGCCCCAACCAAACACAAATGGGTGTGATGCTAAGAAAAAGCCTCCGAGCTGCAAACATTAGACTTGCAGACTTTATTCAGTGTTTTCCAGCCTATGCTAGGTGCTGGTGAGCCTTTCCCACCTCCCACTGGTTTATTTTGTAGCATCTGCCCATGCCACTTAGCAACTGCTAAGCCAAGGAGTACAGCCCTGAACATTACCGAGCCCAAGCGAATAGCCCTGTCTCCTTCTCCCTCCTCTCCATATGTTCACTAGCCTTCACCTTATGGCTGTTCATATTAGGTGCAGCTTATCTAACTTACCAGGGTCAATACTGGAGAATTGTTGCAATAATGGTTTGTACGGCACTGTCAACATTGAGGTAATGTTGTCTGGATAGTTTTGAGGCCAAAAGATGTATATATGCCTGTATGTCCTTGGCACACATGGAGGAGCTAGTCTCCAGTCATCTTGGACATGTTTGTCATTGGCTTTGCTCTGCCAAGCCCATGTGGTAGCTGGTGGGCAACACCCTCCCTACGTTAAAAGAATTAATGTACAGGAAGCTTACAGCCTCCAAAACAAAGTTCAGAACCTGGAATGCCAGTCCCTGAGGATCACAAAAGTAAGTTTATGGCAAACATACAAACTGATTCTAAAAGCTTCTATTGTTATGTGTAGAGAAAAAGTTAATGAAGACAAATGTCAGAACAAGGGAAGTTATAATTGCAGAACAATTAAATACACAAAAAATGCTGGAGGAACTCAGCAGCTCTGGCCGCATCTGTGGGGAGAAAACAGAGTTAATGTTTTTGGTCCAGTGACATTTCAGTTCAGTTTTCACAAAAGAAGACACAAGAAACATCCCAAATTTTTTGGGCAATGCAGGATCTAGTGAGAGGAGGAACTAATGGAAATCAGTATTAGTAAGGTAATACCATTGGGAAACTTGGCTTTGTGAGGTGTATTTTGTCCTAGTTTCTTTTAAGAGAGAGATTGAATCAGAGGTAGCAAACAGTCAGTGGTAATATAAACAGCTTGTGAGGCCTTGGGTTTTTTTAAAATTGGAACAATAGAAGCAGTCTGGATGGGTGTGGCCAGGTCTCTCACAGACCAGCATTTCTAGTCGTTTTTAAGCTTTTAGATTCAGCAGAAGCCATTGGAATCTTGAAGAAGTAAAAGCTATTTTCCCCCTCTCTCAGTTAGAGCTAGAAGCTGGGGTTTCTCTTCCTACAGTGAATGTTGCATGTGAGAAAATCTGTTTTCTGAATTTGCCTTTTTGTCAAGGGGTGTGTTTATAGATGTTGCTATATTGGAACAGACCGTTAGTAACAGTTGCTGTGTCTATTATTCTGTGTTAAGTTTTTCAATAGAGTTGTTATTCTAAGTTATTCTTTCTTTTGTTGTATTTTAGCTATCATGTTTGAATAAATTGTGTTTTGCTTAATGTTGAGTAGTTTGACCAGTTGAATTGTATCTGGAACACCGTACTTTATGTTTGCCTTTAAAATAAGAAAACATTAGGGTCAAGGCTACCTTCTTAAAATATTGTGAGGGGGTCTGGTCTGGTCCATAACAGTAGCAAAAACAGAAGACAGATTATTATTTGAATGGCAATAAATTGGAAAGTGGGAGGAGCAACAAGACCTGGATCCCCTTATGCACCAGTCACTGAAAGTAAGCATGCAGGTACAACAGGTGGTGAAGAAGTCAAATGGTATGTTGACCTTCATAGCAAGGGCATTTGAGTACAGGAGCAAGGATGTCTTGCTGCAACTGTACAGGGCTTTGGTGAGACTATACCTGGTTTGTTGTATGTAGTTTTGGTCTCCTTTTCTGAGAAAGGATTCTGGCTATCAGAAGAGTGCAACAAAGATTCATCAGGCTCATTCCTGAGGTGGAAGGACTCACATCTGAAGAAGTTAGGAATATATTCACTGGAGTTTAGAAGAATGAGAAGGGATCTCATAGAAATCTATTAGAATCCACCAGGACTAGACGGATTAAATGTAAGAAGGACATTTCCGATGACCAGTGAGTCCAGAACCAAAGGTCACAGTCTAAGGATATGGGGTAAGCCATCTTGGACAGAGATGAGGAGAAACTTCTTCACCCAGAGAGTGGTGAGCCTGTGATATTTTCTAACACTGAAAGCAGTTGGAGCCAAAACATTGAAAATTTCAGGAAGGAGTTGGATATAATTCTTAGAGCTAAAAGGATCAAAGGGTATGGGAGAAAATGGGAACAGGGTGCTGAGTAGGATGATCAGCCATGGTCACATTGAATGGCAGAGCAGGTTTGACAGATCGAATGGCCTTTTCTATGTTTCTATGACAGCAGTGACAGTAGTTGCACAGGTGCTTGGACGTTTTGACATTGCCCTGAGTGAGCCCCAGCACATAGGGAAAGGCCAGCTCAAGGAACAAGCTAACATTTACCTCTTCTTCTGGAAAGATAAAGCACAAGAAGACTGCCACCTCCATGGGGTTGACATCATTGTTAAATATGAGTTAGTTGGCCCTCATATACACTCCCCTTGCAGGATAAACAATCATCTCATATCCTTCCAGCTCATCTTGTCCAGAACCAGTGCTGAAGTCCTCAGCAAATGTGCCCTAACACTTGGAGCTACAGCAAACTCGAAGAGAAACTTTATGTCAAAAGCAAACAGTTCCAAGTCCAAGTGCTAATGGGCACCAAGCTTGGTGGCTTCAATGCCAGAGTTGAAAAGGACGTAGACCTTTGGGGAGGTGTAATCTGCAAAGATGGGCGTATGGAAATCCAACAGCAATGATGCCCTGCTCCTGACAAAATGCTTAAACAGTCTGACTATAACTGACACCTTGTTCCATAAGGCAGACAAGTATGAGGCTTCATGGCAACACCCTCGCTTTAAATATTGGCAGCTACTTGACTACGTTATTATCTAATTAAGGGATTGCGAGGACAATTGTATCAATCGTACCATGACAGGAGCTGATGACTGCTAGGTGAACCCCGGCTGAATTCACTCTCTCATCAGTATCAACGTTGCCCCAAAGCAGCAATGGCAACAGAAACAGTGCCATATGAAAATTAACTCAAAAACTTTGATAAGAGAGCCCCATTCTGCTTGCACCTTATTACCAACCTAATAACTCCTGATAATATAATGCAGACAGTGTTTGGTTTACCCTCAAGGCATTCATAATCAGTACCTGCAAGGAGATGCTTGGTTACTCAACCAGGAAACACTAACCCTGGTTTGACGAGAATGAACAGGTGATACAGGAGCTGATAAGCTTCAAGCATTAGACATTTCTGAACCTCAAACAGCAGTCCAACTTGAGAACTAGAAAGCAGATTTACAGACAGCTAAAGCTGAGATCCAGCAAAAAGCCTGTGATCTAAAGAACACAGTGGGTGGAGAAAGCGCAGGGATCCTGCAGTTAGTTGACAAACATGATGCAAGTGGTTGCTTCAGTGTGTTGAGACTACCTGTGTCCATATACCCAATGTCCCATTCCACTGCTGCCCACAAATGGAGAGATGTTCATCAAGGACAGAGGCAGAGGGTATCTGCTGGAACAAGCACTTTGAGGATGTCCTTATTAGAGACTCTGTCTTCAACACAAGTGTCTTCAACTCCATCCAGCAGCATGCTACCAGCCACCATCACAGCATAACCTACAACCCCACCCAAGATAGAGATGGCCATTCAACAGACAAGGTATCACGTGCAGGTGGAATTCCCACCAAAAGGAGAAGCATGATTAGTGCAAATGCAAGACCTCATTTTCCAATGTGGAAGGAGGACAGCATGTTGGGAGATCGCAGAGACCTTCAAGAAAGGTGACAGGTCTGACTGCAGTAACTGCAGAGGAATTTCCTGCTGTTGGCCACAGAAGTTATCACAAGAATGCTCTCCAATTTCCTTCTCCCTGTGGCCGAAGTGCTCATTCCAGAGTTACAATGTGAATTTTGGCCTTTGAGGGTCATACTGAACATGATCTTTACGACATGACAACTACAAGAGAAATGCAGGGAGCAGCACTAATCCTTAATACATGGTCTTGTTGGGCCTCACAAAAGCCTTCAACAATGGAAAGTCTTCAACACCATCCTCTCCACCTCCATGAAGGTGAGGGCCTAGTGATATTACAACAAGCCTATTAATCCAGAGACCCAGGTAATGTTCTGGAGATCTGGGTTTGAATCCCACATGGCAGATTGTGAAATTTGAATTCAATAGAAATCTGGAACCAAGAGTCTAATGGTGACCATGAAACTTTCAGGAAAAACCCATCTGGCTCACTGATGTCCTTTAGAGAACGAAACTGACTTTCTTACCTGGTCTGGCCTACACATGACTCCAGACCCACAGCAATGCAGTTGACTCTTAACTGCCCTCTGGGGATATCCTGTGAATGAAAGTTTTAAAAATCATGCAGGCCGTGATACTAAATAAGACAACAACAATTCACAACTGAACTGGATCAAGCTAGGTTGGTGTCATGCACTAATATTGTTCTTGATCTTCTTTGCTGCAGTGCTCCACATCTCCCTCAGAAAGTTCCCCACTGGAGTTGAGATAATGCATAGGGAAACCAGTTCAACCTCCGCCACCTGCAGGCCAGTTCCAAGATCATCACATTCCCTGTCATTGAATAATGCTTGCTTCTACATAGACTCAGAGACTGAGCTCCAAGCCATCAGCAACACCTTCACCAAGTAATTTGACAGCATGGGGCTTACTCTAAACATTCATCAGTGAAAGATTCTCCGACCTGCTCCCAAGTCACCACACTTCCCCTCAGTTATCAAAATCATGACATGGTTCACTTTCCAATCCTCAGGAAACTGCTGTCAACAGGGGTAGACACCGACAACAAGGTTGAATAGAGTGCTCCAGTGCTGCCTTTGGTCAGTTGAGGAAGAGAATATTTGACGCCAGATGTTCAAACCAGGCAGCAAGCTTATGCGCTACAAAGAAGTAGTGATAACAGCCTTCCATATGGCTCAGAGATGTGGTCTATGCACAGAAGGTACCTCAGAACCCTGGAGAAGTACTACCATTGCTACTTCCACAAGGTCTTGCAAATCCATTGGCAGGACATGCACACCAATGTCAGTGTCCTCGTTCTGGCCAGAATTCCCCACATTGAAGGATTGACTGCGTTCAATTAGTTCCAATGTGGGCCACATTTTCTGCACATCTGACAATCTACTCAGAGCATTGGCTTGGCCGGTGAGCCCCTAAAGGGTAAAGGAGACACTTCAAGGTCACCCTCAAAGCCTCCTTGAAAAAGGGCAACATCACCATCAAAGAACTGCAAACCCTGGCCCATGACTGCCCAAATTGGAGGGAAACCATTCAGTTCCAGCACTAGTTGAGAGTTGAGGTCAAACATTGACAGAGAAATGGCCCTGTGGCAACTCAGACATCCCAAAGCTTCATTTCACCATCATATCTGTCCCAGCTAGATTGCACATTGGACTCTTCAGTCATCTGAGAACTCACTTTTAGTGAGGAAGCAAATCAACCGTGACCATGCAAGGCTGCCTAAGAAGAAAAGAACAGCAGCAGTACATAATCTGTTTCAGAAATGTTGATTGAGGAGTAAATATTAGTCAGGACACCAAGGAGTGGACTCAATTCTGCTTCACATAGTTCTATGGAATTTTCACTTCCAACTAAGAGATAAAGCTAAACCTTAGTTTAGCATTGCATTTGAAAGGTGGCACCCCTACCAATGTAGCATCCTCTCAGTACTCATGGAAATGCCAAGCTGAATCATGTCAACAATCCTCTAGCATATGGTTTGAACCCATGACTAACTCATTACTTAACCAAAGTTGAAATGATTTAATTGATATTGTTTAATCCACAGATACCACCATGTATTTTTATTAAGCTTATTTTGTCTTCATTTCATCTTCACATTAAGAGCATAAGATTCCCAGCGCCTCAGAATGAATGAATACTTGTGGGGCTGCTTCTTGTTTATCAGCCGAGGCTTACTTGGTAGTATTCACTGCTCTGTGTCATAAGGTTATGAGTTTAAATAGTCCCACTCAAGGTCATGTGTATAAAAACTTTGATGGATTCTCCAACGCAGCACCTCTGCTTCAGGTGCTGTCTTTCAGAAAGAATGTTAAACCTTGGCCAAGTTTGGTCAATATATATGAAAAAAATCCTCTGACCCTTTTTTCAAGGAGAGTTCTCTCTGATGTCTTGTCCAATATAATCTTCTTCACCATCACAAAAACAGTTTTTCTATACATTTATTATCACATTGCTGTTTGTGGGAGCTTGCTGCATAAATTTCAGCACTCCCTACATTGCAACAGTGCAGCACTTCAAAACCTTTCACATGATGTTGCCGAGTATGGAAGGTTTGAGTTATAAAGGTTGGATAGACTGGGACCTTTTTCAGTGGAGCATAGGAGGTTGAGAAGAGGTTTATAAAATAATGAGGGGTATACATAGGATTAATAGTAGGTATCTTTTCACTAGGATGGGGGATTTCAACACTATGCAGCACATTTTTAAGGGGAGAGGAGAGAGATTTAAAAACTTGAGGGGCAATTTTTGTACACAGAGGGTGATTCACGTGTGGAATAAACTTCCCAAGGAAGTGGTGCATGTGGGCACAGGTTATAACGTTTAAAAGGCACTTAGATAAGTGCATGAACAGGATGAATTTGGAGGGATATGGGCTAGGAGCAGGAGGTGCAACTATTTTAGTTTGGGATTTTGTTTGTCATGGCCTGGTTGGACCAGAAACTGGCAGCACCAGTTTCCATGCTGCATGACTCTATGACTCTGTGACTCAATAGAAGGTGCTTTGACTCTTTGATGGTAGCTAAAAAAAAATGCAAATCTTTCTGCTAGTGTCACTTTTCCAATTGATTTGAAACAAACTGCAACATTTTCTGACTTTTGTTTTAAAAGGGTTACCTTTCTGGTTTATTTTTGGAATATAGTGACTTAACCTGCAGAGATTGCTTTACATATGGACTTCAGTCATCTTGTTTGAAAGTAACAATGGACCTGATTTAGCTGGCAAAACAAAATGCAGCCGGGTGAAATATGCTGCTCGGGCAGCAATGCTTATTTGGGCTATACCTTCTGGATGAACTATGAGTTTTTATTTTTTTATTTTAAAAGACTTCTATGTATATTGTAATTTAGTTTGGAGTGAACATACTCGTCGACCTACTGCCAACAATCTGCATGCAGCCTCCTTCCGCAATCACCGTTCTGAACGTTCAGGCTCCATGCTGTTCAGACAGAAAAGAGCAATCCTCGTAACTCTCCAGCTTTCCCAGGAATGGACAAATGATTGTTTTATATCTAACAATCCTTGTAAATTTCAGCAGAATTGCTATCAAAGGCTTGAGCTCCTAGTGATAGGATGCTGTTGCCTTCTCTTGCCATGTTGTGATGCTATTTGTTAATCTGCGGGAGACTGACATCTATCATGTGGCAAAAGATTAAAAAAAGTTAAGTTACTACCTGTGTGCACATCGTTTGTATTGTTTAGTATGCGTGTGTGTTTATGATACAGTCACAGCAGTACAGGTATATTTAATCACAAGGAATTGGAGTTTGTTGAGGAAAAATACCCAAACTTTTCAAGAAGATCGAATTCTCCAAATATTTAAAAACGTTATTTTAGGACAGATATTGCACCTTGATAATTTATTAATCTTCCAACATGCGAATATATTCCGAATTGCTTTCAATTTTGGAATTTGATGATTTGAAATGCAGTGATAAACTTCGAGCGATTTCCCTTCTGCTGCCCCCTACATGTTGGCAGCGCCTGTTCCTCAGCTTATACCTCCCGATGATTAAATACCAAGATGCTACCTCGATCTTTCAACCTCCCTTATTCACTCCAACTCCTATTTCTAAAGTTCTCATTAATGAATGGGGATCGTAAAAATGGAATCCTACCTATTCTTTGGTATATCGTTTCTGCTTTCTTTTGTGGTACTTATATTTTTTTGCAACGAATGTCGGCCTTAGATTCGGATCCGAAAAGACAGAGGTGCGTCTCCGATGAGCTACTATCCTCAGAGCGCCTGTTCCTGTTTAATTCCGAAAGCCGTTTGAAATCCGGCTTTGGCCTCGCCAAGTTTCTAGGTGTAAATTAGGAGTTTTTTTTTCAATAAGTAGCTAAATAATACACTCTTTAAAATATGTGAAAATTTTTAATATGGGAGTAAAGTATTTAATTTTTGCTTTGATACATGATCCCTCTCTAAGTGAGGGATACAGTCACGTTTAATGGACCTTGTCCCCTTACTGAAAGTTATCCATTCTTTCCATCTGAAGCAACGTAAAATGTTATTGAATCCCAGTATTGATTCACACGAATGAGTTTACATACAGTAAATCTGGTGACACTCTACCAGCAGAGCAATGAGATTGACGTTATAAACCTGAAACATTATCAGACCAGATCTGCTTAGCATTTCCAGCATTATCTGTTTTTATTTCAGATTTCCAATATTTGCAATATTTCACTTTTATTTCAAAATATGGAGATTGAAAATAGCAAAACCCATCGAGAAGCTAAATATAATCGTTTTTCAACATTTACGCATATACATCAGTATTAAAATTGTTGTTGCTTTTGCACGCACTTCACTATCTCAAATGTTTTCTTTCATTGTGTTCAGCCTTTGTTTATCTTCACAACCGGAATCATAATGTTTGTTCTTAGCTTTTTCCTATGACTAATTTATTTGCTCACTTGTCAGGTTAGTCAGCAATGCCAGGAAATTTGTCATTCATGGTATTTTCCCATTCATTTTAGATTTAATCATATTTCTGTGTACTATATCTTGTTTACATATTTACATAAACTTTTCTCAATGATCTCACACAACAAAACAGGAGTTCAATTTGCTTATTTCCTTTGTCATTCAGCAGTCCAATGTGATCATTGAATAGTATATAGAATCCTCTTTCCCAGTGTTTGTTGATCAGGAATATGTCAGTGAATAAATTGGTATACTCTCAAGGGTATGAATTGCCAAATATACTCCTTCCTGTTCCTATTTCCCCCACCCTCTCCCAAAGGCATTTACTCATATTGGATTCTGGCTGAATTCAGCTAATTGATCATTCTCTATGTCTGAGGCTGGGTGGATAGTGTTGACCAGCTATTCAACTGGGGAAAGACCACTGTCTGATGTCTTACTGCTGAAGGTAAATGGGGTCCGTTCAGTTATTGGACCCTCCTGGTGCCTCAAATGCATGTAAATATAGTCTTGTATATGTAAGAGATACTTTTGGTTTTTTGGATAGAGTCAAGCTCCAATATGTGTTTTGTTTCCTTGATATGCTACAATACAATACCGAACTGCATTTGTGACTATGTATATATATAAAGTTTTTTTATGAATAAAGTATATTTTTGGAATAAAAATAAGCTATTCAGCCTCCACAGGACCATCGCAAGAGCAATACTAAGGGCCAGATACTCAGCTCATCTTTGCTCATCTGTCTGGATAAGAGGTTTGTCTACATCCCATTGCACTTTCAATTGATTCCTAAATAAGGTTGAAGTTCTCTGTCCACTACCCTATCAAGATTTTTCTAAGTGTTGGTCACTTTTTGGCATGAAGTGGTTCTTTCTGATATCTGTCTTATTCTTTCTTCTACCAGTCTTATCTTTCTTCCAGTATTTTCTACATCTTGAAATATTGTTAACTTTTTCTATACTTTTTATTCTTCTCAAATCAAATCCTTTAAAGAACCCTGGTTTCTTCAATCTTTCTTGAAAGTTGATAATTTGATATAAGAATCAACTTCAAGGTTTTTCTCTGCACCATCTTCATACCTTACAATCTAACAACACATGATATTCTTATGACATTCATGTTTCCTGTTGAACTCGATCAATTTACATTTTTCATCTACTACTGATTAGCCTATTTCTATATTTTATCCAAATCTCTTTGTAGGTCATAAAACATTTTTTAAAAAATGACTAATCTTCAATCTATAGTAATATCAACCCAAATTGCAAGCACTAATTTTGTGCAATAACCTCTAGTAAAATCAAAACACATTACTTTCACCAATTTTCCCTTTTCTAACATATCGGTTAACCCTAAAGAACTTTGACAAATTTGTGATTTCTGTTTCTGCCAAACCATATTATGATTTTCAAAAGCCCTGTCACCATGACCCTAACAGATTGTAGCATTTTCCATATTAATGATATCAGACTAAATGGTTTTCCCTCCCACTCCTTTCTTGATTAGCAATGTTACATTTTCTACCCTCAAGTTCAAGGGGACAGTTCCATTATCATGGTACTTCTAGAAGATTATAATCAATATATTCACTAGCTCTCTAGCAACCTATTTTGAAATAGTATAGTAAAGTGTAGTACAGTTTTACATTTAGCTCCTACTATTTCCAACTTCAGCAGCAATCATTTATGGAAGACTTTAAATTATGTATCTAGTAAGTTAAGAGCAGGTATTCTGCAGCAAATGACTCACTCCCTGATTTTCCAAGCCTCTCATCTACCAACAACGTTATGGAAAATCAGGAGTGTAATTTAATTGTCTTTTCAATACTCTAGAGGCTGAAGCCCATCCAGGACAAATCAATCCATTTGAATGACACCCCATTCAATGACCTAAACATTGACGTTTCCACTGCTATGGCAATAAATTATCCATGCCATCAATCAAGCTTTTTTGGTAACACCTCCAAAACCTGTACCCTCATTCCATGGAAAGACAAGGGCAGCAGGTGTATGGAACAGTATCACATCCAAGTCATATGCCATTATTACCTGGAAAATATTGATGTTGCTTTCTTATCTCAGGGTCAAAATCCTCAAAGTTAGGCCACTTTTGGAATGTTGCATTCAATTCTGGTATCCCTGCTCTAAGAAATATGTTGTTAAACTTGAAATGGTTCAGAAAAGATTTACAAGGATGTTGCCAGGACTGGAGGGTTTGAGCTATAGGGAAAGGTTGAAAAGGCTGGGGCTATTTTCCCTGAAGCAATGTAGGCTGAGGGATGACCTTGTAGAAGTTTATAAAATCATGAGGAGCATGGGTAGGGTGAATAATCAAGGCCTTTTTCCCCAGGGTAGGGAAGTCCAAAACTAAAATGCATAGGTTTAAGGTGAGAGGAGAAAGATTTAAAAGGGACCTAAGGGGAAACTTTTTCACGTAGAGGGTGGTGCACGTATGGAATGAACTCCCAGAGGAAGTGGTGGAGGCTGGTACAATTACAACATTTAAAAGTCATCTGGATGGCAACATGAATAGAAAGGATTTAGAGGGATATTGGCCAAATGCTGGCAAATGGGACTAGATTAATTTAGAATATCTGTTCAGCATGGATGAGTTGAACTGAAGGGTCTGCTCCTGTGCTGTACATCTCTATGACTCTATAACTTATATAATAACCTGTGAGAGTACATTCACTAAACAGACTGCAGTAGATCAAGAACATGGTCCTCCACCATCTTCCTGTGCAATTAGAGGAGAGCAGTAAATGTCAATGATGTCCAAATTCCCAGACTAATTTTTAAAATTATTTTTGGCTGTCTTTTGAAATTACCTGTCTTGGTTGCGGACTCTAACAGCATTGACTGACTCCCAAATTATTTCAGTCTTAATCACACTCTAGTCAATATCAGCCAGCAGTTTTACATTTTCCACATATTTTCAGGATAATTTTTCATCACCAATTCAAGTATAAAGTTTCACCTATGTCTTCTCTGACATAATAAGTGGTACATTATCTACTCACGATATCGCCACTTGATTTGATTTGAATTTTTCTTGTCAAATCTGTCGAGATACAGTGAAAACATATTGTTTTGCATGCTATCCAGACAAATCAAAACTTACATAAGTACGTTAGGGTAATAGAATAGAATGCAGAATATAGTGTTATGGCTACAATGAAAGATTAATTCTAATATATGAGAGGTCCATTCATAAGTCTGATAACAGTGAGGAAGAAGCTGTTCTTAAATATGTTGGTACATGTTTTCATACTTATGTACCTTCTGCTCCAGGGAAGAGGGCGGAAGAGTGTACAACCTGGGTAGGAGGGGTCTTTCATTATGTAGGCTATTTTCCTGAGTCAGCAAGAATTGTAGACAGAGTCAATGGAAGGAAGGCTGCTTTTCATGATGGAGTGGGCTGTGTTCACAACTCCCTGTAATTTCTTGCAGGCTTGGGCAGAGCAGTTGCCATCCGGATGCGTCTGGATAGAATGCTTTCAATGGTACATCTATAACAATTGGTAAGAGTCATTGTGGACATGCTGAATTTCCTTAGCTTTCTGAGGTTGTAGAGACATTGATGTGCTTTCTTGACTGTATTGTCGACATGGGTGAACCAGGATAGAATGTTGGTGAATATTTACTTCTAGGAACTTGAAGCTCTTGACCATCTCCACCTCAGCACCATTGATACAGACTGGGGCGTGTCATCCATCTATTTTCTGAAGTCGATGACCAATTTCTTTGTTTTGCTGACATTGAGGGAGAGATTGTTGTCTTTATGCTATGCACTAAGCTATCTCCTTCCTGTACTCTGTCTCATCATTGTTTGAGATCCGACCCACTACAGTGGTGTCATCAGCAAATTTGTAAATGGAATCAGGGCTGAATCTGGCCACATAGTCATGAGTATATAAACAGTAGAGAAAGGTGCTGAGTACGCAGCCTTGCCAATGAGCATCTCATTAATTGGAAACTTCTTAATGAAATAAGTTGTGTATATCATACACCCCCATTATTCCTTTATTATACATTATGTTCTTCCTGTTATTCAGAGGTGGCTGATTGCATCAAGTCCTTAGACTTATTTTTAACTCAATGTTCTAGCCAGATGATTTTTTTTCTGTCCATTCAGAGTCTACTCTCTATCTCCTGCATGTAAAATTATTTCCTATCTATTCTGTCCTCCTTGAACATTTGGTTTCCTGGTGTGTTGTATTTATCAACATCTTTTGCAATAGGCAAACTTTTGGTCACAACATTTGTGCAACATTGTTAAGATAGCATGTTTTGTTACAAATGTTTCTACTCACATAGTAGTAACTTTTCCTCTTCTTGTCCCCTTGATATCCGACTGCTCCTAGTAGCTGAACTCAATGCATTTTTGGAAGTTAGTAAATTATTGCTAGTTCATTGGGTATCATTCATTCTTATGTCAGCGTCACAGGAAATCAAATCACCTCCCTCCCCCTAGCAATTTTCAGTATTTTGTGGTGGCTGCTTCTCTTTGACAAAAGGTCGAGTCAAAGTGCACAGCGCTAGGCTATTTCTCGTACAGCACGTTAAGACATTAAATGAGATCCAATACAATTGCAGGCTATTGTTGTAGTTGAGGAATAATATAGGATGCGAAGGTTGGAAATTACATGTTAAGAAATTAGGACAGAGGGCAGAAGAAAATTATTTACAGAGAAAAGATTGTGATGAGGCTTAATTACTTTAAGGTTAGTGATTGAGGCAGAAACTATTGGCGAGAAGTCATCACAGTGTGGAGCTGAGGGAACACAGCAGGTCAGGCTGTATCAGAGGAGTAGGAAAGCTGACGTTTTGGGTCAGGACCCTTCTTCAGTTCTGAAGTTCTGAAGAAGGGTTTCAACTGATATAAATTCCTCTGATATAACCTGATATAACCTGACCCACTGTGTTCCTCCAGCTCCACACTGTGTTGACTCTGACTCCAGCATCTGCAGTTCTTGGTATCTTCAAATGAACTTTGGCAAGAAATTCAACTTATGTCCAAAACAGACATGAAATTGGCATTGCCATGCTTGTGCCAATCTATCTCAAGTAAAGATCCAAGTCAAATTCAGCTTTGAACTTTGTTTAACTGCTGCCAATGTGGGCATTGCCCACTGCAACCCACTTTAGCAGACATGATGGAAAATTCACTGACTGAAGATTAGAAATCAACAAAGTCTGGGAGGAAAGTGGCAACCCCAGGGTGGGGTGCTTCCAATGTGTTGGAGAGAAACACAATAGTTTGGAGGTCCAGAGGAAGTGCTGGTGCCTGACCTGCACTCACTATAATTCAAGCTGTACATTTGCTGGACTTTATCATTAATGGATTTCCCCAGGATTTCTGGGGTTAGAAGGCTCAACAGTTGGCACAACACAGCACAAGTACTGCCCATTTGTATGTGAGATCCAGTAACTGATGTATCATTCTGAGATGACTTTTTTTCCCAAATGGGTTTCAAAAGTCGCTGGAGCCAATCTGTGTCTGGTTTATTTCTGTGTTATTCAGATGCAGGGGAACTGGAGAGGCTCTTCACCATTGCAGGGAATTAGGAGCTACATCTCTCCACTCTGTTACTTTTAAGAAGAGCTGATGTAGGTCAAGGATAAAGGAATAGGGGGTATGTGGGAACAGGGGAGGTATGAATGGAATTCTATGGGAGGGGTAAACACTGAGACTGATTGGTTGGGCTGAATGGCCTATTATTCTGTTGGAAATTCATGTATTTCCATGAAGCTGCCATTAACACTCAATTGTCAGCTCCATGAATGGACTGTTCCACATAGACAAAAAAATGAATGAAAATCGGGGTTGTTATTTTCGAAAATCGATACAAACAGTCGCCTTTCCCTGTCACGTGTCGCGTAAAGAATCCGAGTGTAGAGAGTAGGACATAAATCAAACCACGGGAAGACTTTTTTATTTACCTTCCTTGGGAGAAAGGTCGGAATTTACTCGCTTTATTTCAAATGTATTCTCTTCTCCCCCGACAGGAATGGAATTTCCCTGACCCCGCTTTCTATATGGCAAATAGTGTACGCAGGAATTTTTATATACTGTTAAAAACCCTCCATGGAACAGACATGAGGTATGTACAATTGGAAAGGATGTTTTAAATTGGGGAGCGGGTGGAGATGGATGGAAGACCATGATCGTTATAAAGAGATTTTTTTTGTACGATTTGTCGTAATAGCCCGATGACTGTAAATTCATATACATTACTCGTCAAATAGCTATCATTGCCAGCTCGCTTGGGTCTGGGAGTGTCTGTCTTGCTGGAGGTTGGGTAAACAGCGAGTGAGCGATTTTCTCTTGTATCTTGCTTTTTTAAAACGTAAAAGTATTGTCATTTATGAATCTAATTCTAGGAACAGTGTCTGTTCGCTCGCCCGCGGGGTGTCGGTTTAATTCACTCAGGGCTCTGGGGATGTCTGATCTACAGTGGGTAGCTCCGGAGCCTTGAGCAGTTTAATCGGTGCTCCCATCTCCGTTAGAAATCCCAGGTTCCAGATTGAAAAGCCATTTGAAAGGCAGAACCGTCTATTTCAACCATCAGAAATGCACCGAAAAGAATTAGTTGCATCAATTGCAATGTGTGCAGCATATAATATTAGCTGTCCACCATATAATATATATATAAACAAAAATAACTGGAGGACACAGGGAGAAAATAACTGGAAAGGTTGAAGAAAATAACTGGAGGAGTGGGAGAAAATAGCTGAAGGGAGGGAGAAACTGCAAATAACTGGAGAGGTAGAAGAAAGAAAGCTGGTGGGAGGCGAGTGTTGTGGAGGCTAATTTGGAGAGCTGTTTGTAGAGACCAGCTTCAGAAGCTGGAGGCAGGGAATCGACCCCGGGACAGAATTCTGCAACTGACGTCAGACGGAGATCTTTCCAGTGATCTTCTCCCCCCACACATCGTCACTTCTTTAGTCATTTCCAGGGATTTCCTTTCTCCAGTGAGTTTCTATGCCCCAATTTTAAGAGAGCGGAGACATACAGAACTGGCTGGGATTGCTCGTTTCCCGAAATTCCTGAAGTGCTCCGTGTTGCCACCTTTCCTTTCAGCTCCTGTGGCTGCACTAACACCAGCCAGTCAAGGTACCTCGATTTTACCCGGCATTGTAGACTGCGAATGGCCAGAGGCTACTTGGAACAGCTCCATTTGATTGTGTATTCACGCAGCACCAACGTGTACAGGTCGGCCAGGACTGCTGTGCGGAGCAACAGTACTGCCTGGTTTTTGACCTATCTCTAATAACAGGGCACTGGGATCGATTTTGACATCCCATCTGTTGCGCGAGTAGCCTCTGTGAACTGGGCAGACTTGGAATTCCTGGGAACCTTGCCGCCGGTATGTGGACTGCATTTCACATTCCCCCAGCCTCTTACATGCAGATTGGCAGCTCAAATTATCGTGCGAAATGATCTTAGTGGAGTCTGAAGGAAGATGTGTTTTTTTCTCTCTCTCTCCAGCAGAGGTGTTGATTGGAATATATCAGACTTAAGAGCTGGACGTTTATAAAAGCATGAGGGGCACGGATAGCCAAGGTCGTTTTCCCAGGATGGGAGAGTCCAAAACTAGAGGGCATAGGTTTAAGGTGAGAGAGGAAAGATTTAAAAGGGACCTAAGGGGCAACATTTTCACACAGAGGGTGGTGCGTGTATGGAATGAGCTGACAGAGGAAGTGGTGGAGGCGGCTACAATTACAACATTTAAAAGGCATCTGAATGGGTACATGAACAGGAAGGATTTAGAGGGATATGGGCCAAATGCTGGCAATTTGAGACTAGATTAATTTAGGATATCTGGTCATTGTGGACTGGTTGGACCGAAGGGTCTATTTCCGTGCTGTATAACTCGATGACTCTATAACTAGAATGATTGAAAATAGGAAATTACATTTCCTTTGCATGGGATTTTTCCCCAGTATTTTAGAATTGACTTCTGTGATTTAATTAGTTGAAGTTAGAGCTATTGGTCTGTGTGACTACCAAACATTTTATCTTGAGTTTATGGGATTTTCTGGGACTTGTATGGATGATTTGGGATCAATTCTATAATTTACTGAACTCTTCCATGAAAGCCACAAACTAATTGATTTTGATTACAACTATTTGTTTTTCTCCTTGATCTGCTTCAATTTGTTACCCAATAATGTCTTTTAATTGAATATTGAAGAGGCTATGTTCGCAAATATATTCAATGGGGCTATTGCACATTTTTGATTAAATGGTGCATACCACAAGAGCACACTGATACAGACAATTCTCAGTTGGTTAGTTAGTGAATTTGAGGTCATTTTTGTTTCATAGGGGCCGATTTGGTTGGGTGGCAAGCATTATTGTCCTTCTATCTCAATTGGTAATTATGGTAGTGAAGATAAAATTAAACATAGGCCTTGTGTGCATTCCCAATTGCCACACCAATTGTGGACATATCTTCAGCTATTTCAGCTCGACTGCTAAAATTCTCCCTGCAGACCTCTCTAGCTCTCTCCCTTAAGCCGCTCCTTACATCAAGGACCAGAATGAAGAGTGGCATCACAAGCACAGGGAGGCAATGGCCTAGTGTCATTATCACTAGACTGTTAACCCAGATACTCAGGTAATGTTTCTGGGGACCCAGGTTCAAATGCCACTATTGCAGATTGTGGAATTTGAATTTAATCAAGAGTCTAATGATGACTATGAATCCCTTGTTGATTGTCAGGAAAACCCGGTCTGGATCACTGATACCCTTTAGGGAAGGAAACTGCCGTCCATACCGGGTCTGGTCTGCCTTGACTCCAGACCCAAAGTGATGTGGTTGACTCTTAACTGCTCTCTCTTCAATAAATGCTGGTCTAGTCAACAAAGCCCTCATCCCATGAATGAGTTTAAAAAAAATTGGTGTCATGAGTACCAAGACAACAGTGTCTGTTCTGCAGCTCTGACTAAATTGTACCAGTTGTGCTCCTGTTCTAACCGGACCCACTTGCAGAGTACCCCACCCAGCCCCTGCTCTCAGGTCTCCACCCCACATCCACAGTCACTCCCCAACTCCATTTTCACTGCCCACTCCCTATTTCCTCCCTTTGCCCTCCCTCCTACCCTTCCTTCAAAGTACTGTGACAATTTTCAAGCCTCATACTAAGTCACAGTGGAAAGGGTTTGGGAAGCCTGGCTGACAATTTATCCCTTACCATTTGTTTATTTTGCTGTCAGAATACTGTAGCACCTTTGACTTTGAGTTAATGTCTGATTCCACTCAACAGAGTTTTAAATGAACTCATAAGTATATGGGTAATAAGAGATGGGATGCAGGAGCTTTTGGAATTACCAAAAGTAATGAGGCAATGTTGATCCAGCAGATGTGCTAAGGTAATGTTGGAAACAGGTGCTGGTATGGAGGTGGAAATATTGGTCTCTGATGCATAGGACATGAGGCTAATTGAATGTTTGCTTGTTTGTTTGTTTTTACAGCTCCACAACATCTGTGGGAATGTAAGGCGCTAGAATTACACACCATTAAACCAATTCTTAACTGCAAAGGATTTATTGTTCATTCACAAATCTGCAGATAATCTTCAGAAATGCCAGAGCAAAGCAACGATTACCGGGTTGTTGTGTTTGGAGCTGCAGGAGTTGGGAAAAGTTCCTTAGTCCTGCGCTTTGTTAGAGGAACTTTCAGAGAAACATACATTCCAACAATTGAAGATACATACAGGCAGGTAATCAGCTGTGATAAAAATATTTGTACACTTCAAATCACGGACACCACAGGCAGCCATCAATTTCCTGCAATGCAGAGGCTGTCTATTTCCAAAGGGCATGCCTTCATTCTAGTTTACTCTGTCACAAGCAAACAATCCATGGAGGAATTGCAGCCCATCTATGAGCAGATCTGTCAAATCAAAGGGAACATTCAGAACATCCCTATTATGTTAGTGGGAAATAAGAGTGATGAGACTCAAAGGGAAGTGGAGGCTGCTGAAGGAGAAGCTCTCGCCACAAAGTGGATGTGTTCTTTCATGGAAACCTCTGCCAAACTCAACTACAATGTACAGGAACTTTTCCAGGAGTTGCTTAATTTGGAAAAGAGGAGGGCAGTGAGTCTCCAAGTGGATGGAAAGAAATCTAAACAGCAAAAAAGAAAAGATAAACTGAAAGGAAAATGCTCCCTAATGTGAAATGCAAGCTTTTAAAATCATATCTATTGCATGGTGCAACCAGGCATGGATTTCATAGATTTCCTGTGAAAAAGGGGCCACTTTTACACAGAATGACTCATTTCCTAACAACCTATGAGACAGATAAAACAAGTCTTATATCAGTCCTAATCATAATGAATCAAGATTCAGCATCAAATCCCATCACTGATGGATTGCACTATCAGCTTAGGTTGTTGGTTAAAAAAGACATGCTTCTTGCATTTTCACATTTATATCATAGTTTCCATATGCACATGGTTAATGCAACAAAATAAATTAAAATTTTATCTGCATGAATAATGACTGGATCATTCTTATTTTACCACAGAGCAGATATTTTGCATTAGAGTAAAACAATTCAAATACACCCGATTGTTGACAAATTAAATGTAGTTAATGACATTTATTTCAGTTTTCAATTTTCAATTTTGTTCCTTTGAGGCAGTAACTTGCCTTGACAATACCACAGCAATGATGCACTCCTCTCCCTGGATCAATTGACCATTCTTTGTGCATGTTAGACAACTTGTATTGGTATGATAGTTGAACATCCTGGACGTTACTGTTCTCACCAATAGTCATAGATCTGCATATTTTCAACAAGGGCTCAGCATAAAGGGGTGGCCACGGTACCCACATGGGCCCCAGTTATGCCAGTCTCTTTTTGGGACACGTGGATCATTCCTTGTTCCTGTTTCTCTCTCGCATCTGGAATTGGAAAAAGTTATCAATTTCACTTCCAATTTTCACCCTGCTCTCACCTTCACTTGAACCATCTCTGATTCTTCCCTTCCCTTCCTTGACATTTCTGTTTCCATTTCTGGGGATATGCTGGCCACCGATATCCATTACAAACCCACTGATTTCCATGGTTACCTTGACTATATATTCTCACACCCTGCTTCCTCTAAAGACTCTGTTCCATTCTCCCAGTTCCTCTGTCTCCATCGCATCTGTTCCAATGATGCCAACTTTGAGCAGGGGGCCTCCAAAATGTCCACTTTCTTCCTCAGCACATGATTCCCCAGCACCATGGTCGACAGGGTGCTCAGCTGTATCTGACCCATCAGCCCTTATTCCATCTCTTCCCTCCTACAACAGCGATAGGGTCCCCTCATTCTCACCTGCCATCCCACCAGCATCCACATTCAAAGGATCATTAACTGCCATTTCTGCCACCTCTAGTGAGATGCCACTACCAGACATATATTGCCCTCCTTTTGCCAGCTTTCCACAGGCACAGTTCCCTCCCGGACACCCTAGTTCACTCCTCTACCCGCACAGCACCTTCCCATGCAAACACAGAACGTGAAACACCTGCTGATTTACTTCCTCCCTCCTCACTAACCAAGGCCTCGGACACACCTTCCAGAATTTATCTAGTCTACTGCATTTCCTGCTCATAATGTGGTCTACTCTACATTGGGGAAATGAAGCGCAGACTGGGTGATCGTTTTGCAGAACACCTATGTTCTGTCCACAAAAATGATCCTGCGCTTCAAGTTGCCTGCCATTTCAACACACCATTGTATTCCCTAGTTGACATCTCAGTGTTGGGCTTGCTGCAGTGCTTTTGTGAAGTTCAGTGCGAGCTAGAAGAACAGCATTCAATTTTCTGCTTGGGGACCCTGCAGCTTTCTGGACTCAATATCGAGTTCAACAATTTTAGGGCTTGAGGCACCTTCTCCCATGTTCTTACCCCAATTCCAACACACCAGCCCTTGTTGTAACATGGGCTACTACCACGAACAACTCATTGTCAGTCGCTAATGGTCTTCATTAACAGCTATTCATTCTCCTGGACTGACCTTTACCTGTTCCTTTGTCTGCCCAATTGTTTTTCTCTCTCTCCCTGGGCTTCATCTCCACCTATCATTTATTCCTTTCTCCTCTCACCCAATCCCATCTATACACCAACCCCATCGTAGCTACCAACTGTTCTGAAGAAGGGTCACTGGACCTGTAATGTCAATTCTGCTTTCTCTCTGTAAATGCTGCTGAGTGTTTCCAATAATTTTTGTTTTCATTTCTGAGAATCTGGTTTATTGTTTGTTTCTTTAATCCAGAGGCAGCAGCCAAATGTAGCACCACAACTCCTGAATCAGTTTGATTTTGTTATGAGGTTATGTTCTGGAGTGCCCCAGTCACCCATCCCCACTTTTCTCATGGTGTTCGATCACATGGGGGGACAAATGTTGAACAGAAAATTTATCAGATATCTGATCTTAATAATAAGTACTGATGGAATATATTGTTAGAGTAGAACAGTTAAAATTTTAAGCTTGATGCTGCTCTTTTTTTGTCTTGTGTAGATTTGTGAAACTTTGAGATGTTCCAATGGTGTGAAACCATAATATTCCCGCTTTATTCTAAAATTTAATTTCAAGGATTGGAGTGTCACTATTTTATACATATATATTACAACCTATTTAGATTAGATTTGGTAAGATTTTACTTCCATATGTAATAAATCATTTCAAGTTTCTCACAATATTATTCCATGTTTGACAGCTTTATCTAATAGCTTTTTTTTTATACATGTCACTGTACAGTTGCATCATGTACACAGCAGAGCATCCCAGGTTTGCTGTTTCCTCAGCCAACACATTAATAGGACAACAAAAGTTAACTTCAGCAGCTTAGGTTAAGGATAAAATTGGATCTGAATATTATGCTACATCTATTTGGTTTGTCTGTTAGTGCTTTGCAACCTTTTCTATTTGAGTATTAGAAGAGAGACACAACTGATGACAATTGTTTCCTTCAATTTTCACACCTCTATGCAGGCATTAAATTGTTTTTGAGGACAGTACAATGGAGAAGAGTAGCTCTCCAGTATCTCACTCAAGTGATCAAATTTGAATGTCATCAAGGTATTTGACAATTGATATTTCACCATTTAGATCATTCCTGTTCACACTTAATGTCCATGTATATACTGGGAATCATTAAATAATGACTAGATGCAAAAGTCATAGATGTGTTTTCCCTCACTACCCTATGGACATCAAATCAGATTTAGTACCTTCAGTCAATGTCTATTGATACAAACTTTTTGAACGCTTAGACCCCCTGGTTTTTGACCCTCTGATCCACTGATCAACTGACCTATAATACAAATCCTTGTTTCTTCAAAAGTTTTCTGTTCCTGTTCTTCAACCATAGATAGTAGCACTTATAAGATCTCTCTGATTTGACACGTGCATGCACTTATAGTAGGAATTTATGGACTGTGATTAGGAACAAGAACTGTAGGTTTCTATCCCTGATAGTTGTACAACTGTATTAAGCATGTACAGTAAACTCAGTAGACGTTCCTGAAGTATATGTTCCAGCAATTTATTGCCTTAACCAACTGAGCTACTAAGGAAATCTTGGCAGCTTTTTTCTTTAACTTTTATATTTGAACACATAATTGTTACTGCAGGAGTACTGCAATACCATAGTTGACATCTTTCAGGTGAGATTTAAACCAATGCCACATTTGCCTTTTCCAGTGGGAATAAAAGATCCCAGACATCTTTATTTTCAAAAAGATGGGAACCATCTGGCGTCTTAGCCAAAATTTATCCTTTAGACAGCACCAAAAACAATTTAACTGATCACTTTAACTCATTTGTGGGTCATTTGAGTACTTATTGCTGATGTTTTTGTCTGAGAAATGCATTTCAATTAGTTGGCTTTAATTTAACTTAGATCATGTTGCATTTTTTCCTTTTATTATATTCTTCTAGTTTTCCTAGTCTCCTTAAATATGTCAATATCTAGTGAAGGAAATAAATTATTTGAACAAAAAGGCAAAATAGTGTAGATGATGAAAATCATTAATGAAATTTGAAAATGCAAGCTACTAACTTTTCAATATAAACCTTTTTGTTAGAATTCAACAATAAGTAAGCATTTTGCTTTGCTTCATTATGAAATCTAAGGCACAGGCTAGATGGACATAATGACTCCTTCTGAGACATAACGACGGCCCATGACTTATTTTATCTCCAGATTACCTTCATTCCTGCAGAAGTGTTCTTCGATTTGATTATATTCTGTAATGGTCAATGCTGATAGTTCAAGCTCAAGCTAGTTAGAATTTGACTACTCTCAACATGCCATCTCTCATGTCTAACAAAACAAATTGTTTCGAATGGTTGTTATATGATTATAAATTTAAAAAATTGCACATGGTGTAATCTGGGATGTAGCAATTCTGTGAATTAAGATTAAACTCTTTACCTGGCAGAACAAATATTGAACCAAATAATCTATGGTCCCTGTTCTGCCAGTGAAAGCATGGAATTCTTCTGAAAATCAAAGTGAGGACATAGTGTTCAAAGTTACATTCATCTAATTCTTGAGAAAACCAGATCTACATTGGATCCCTGTCCCACCTTCGCTCTTTCCACTGAAACCTCAGCCCTATTGAAATAATTATGAGTTGCTTCATGCTCTGCAGCACTTCAATGGACAGACATATGATATTTTCTCAGAGTTTACTCCTGCTGTCAACTACTAATCTAGATTATAGTGAAATGTGACTACCTGAAGCAAGCTGAATCACCAATGATTCAATTAGTGTACAAAATCACACAGGGCCCAAAGTTTGGGATTGCAATTTGGATAGTACGCAGATCCCACAGAATTGTAACTGAAAATTCTGCTCAAGTGGAGAGGGATCGTGAGGCGTAAAGGGATGACCTTAAAACTGTTGTCCTGACATTTCCTATGAGGATTGCAGTGTCTTGGGTGATTTTAATGATTACTCTGATAAGGGCCTCAACTTAGTTTAATTTTCTTGTACTTTTCCTGTAATTGCATCTTTAAAGGTATGAACCAATTGCCCAAACTATTAAATGTCTCCATCCCAGATGATTGCAATGGAAGCATCATGTAGGTTTCAACCATTTATAAGACTCTGTAGAACTTTAGGCTTACAGTCAATGTTTCAAAAACAAAACAGTGTAGATGATTAAAATTGCCTACAAAACTAGAAAATGCTGGAGATTCTCAGCAGATCAGGGAGCACCTACTGAAGAAATGGATCTGATCTCTTTTTGCTTTTGGAACATGGACTGCGAGTCTAAAGTTCCATAGACTCTTGCAAAATGTTCACAAAATCTTTGAGATTGATACAATGGGATTTAACTTGATTCAGTATCAGTAACACAAAGTTTACTTTTTATCAGAATATTACTGCTAACTAATGATGCTCAGTAGTCAGTAAAGCAAGAATCCACAAGCAAATTTAGCTTTGGGCCTGAAATTTATCCGGTCTCTATTTTGGATTTTGCAATGAGATAAGAGAATAACAAAAAGATGTTTTTCACAATTGCATACAACTCACTCACATTAGAATTTGTGCTAGTTTCCTAGAAGCCAGCTTCCATCCCTTTAATAAGGGTCTACACTGTGTGAAAGATGTTTGTAGGTCTGTCTGATGGGACAAATAACTAAGTGTGTTCCTTCACAATAGTCATCAGAAATAATTGTTTCTCTCAATGTCTGAACTAATTAATATTTATTGTGTAACCTACCTATTCAGCAATATCTTACCTACCTCTTTACAATGCCTCTTTCATTATTTGTAGTAGCAAGTATATTCTGACCAACAGTAAACAAATTTAAACAAAAGCTGAAGATGCTGAAAATCTGAACTAATAACAGAAAATGCTGGAAACACTCCTTAGTCAGGCATCATATGTGGAGAGAGTTAACACTTTGAGCTTATGGGTTTGGGTGTGGATATTAAAGCTGATGGAAATGTGAGTTCAGTGAGAAGCTAACTCCAATCCTCCCATATCCATTTTTAACAAGACCAGTGGCTGTTGCATATAACCCTTTCTGGAGGAGCAGGTTGCCCATTAATACATGCTCATCACCCAGTTGAACAAATATATCAACATAGTTTTAACTTGAATGTCAGAACTACAAGCTCCCAGGTTCCATAAAGCAATTGGAAGCAATGGAAGAACACTATAGCAATTCACAGTCAGGTTAAATGTCAGGAAGAAACTCCAATAAATACAAAGTACTAGCAATGACAAAAATAGCAAATGCTGGAAATTCTCAGCAGGTGAGGCTGCATCTGCAGAGAAAGAAGCAGAATTATTATTTCAGGTTAACAATCTTTTGCCAAAGGATGATATCTTGACTGAGAGTTTAATTTTTACCCTTTGAACTATTTCTGAATTAGATTTCGAGGGATGGGCACCTCTGTTTCTTTAGATGAAAGAGGCTTTGAATTGGAGCAACATGGTCATGAACAGCAGCAATAGTTTTTTGTTAACAGACTTCCAGTTAGATCTCAGAGAGATGAGCAGTGAGCACAAACAGCAACAGACAGGCCTAAAGCTGTACAACAGCAAAGGGAAGCAGCTCCCAGCAGGCACTACCTATGACAAAAAAAGGTTGAATTTCTTTGACTAATTGAACAGCAGTGCTTCCGGAGGCTCAGGTTAGCATTTTAGATGGTGGCAGTGATCTGTTGGTGACTACATGTAACAATTGGTTTCCAAAATGATAGTTGCTCTCAGCTTGATTGCCTCTTGATTCCAATGTTGTTCCAGATCAATCTCCAGGATCTTCCACTGCCAGCCCACCAATAGCAGTGGACAGATGGGTTGTTTGCCAGGGAGTGGGAATTAACTTTGTGATCATGCCAGCCAGAATAAATAGATGCTGTGGCTTGTGACTTGGCCTAGAGTCTCTTAAAAGTGAAAGGCATCATCCGTTTCCTACGGTCCAATCCATACACCAACCACCAGCCCAGTATGCTCATGAACCACAAGGGTTTGCACTCTATCAGTGTACAATTATTGTACAATCACAAAAAGAGATTTGTGTACGTGTGCACAAGATCCTTGGGGAGCTGTAAAGTACAGTTTAATCCTGTGGCAGTCCAAACCACAAGTTAAAGGGTGAGTTGCGCCCAAAAAACCAAGAATAGACAATTTGAGAATGTCGTGAAAAATTAGAAAATTAACGTGATTTTTCTAAAGAACAGCAACTTAACAAGGAGCATTTTCTCATACACCCGGGTGCATACTCTCGTTCAGCTGCAAAGTTTAACTCTTTGCTACTGCCCTAGCATGGTGTAGTTTCAGCAGCAATAGAGGTAAGCAGCTCAGATGTCTACTCTGATGGCTGAGACATTCTTGTCTACTACTGAAGCCCATGAGGCCGCATCAGTCGCTGCTCCAATTAAAATCTGTTTGGGAGCAGATTCAGCCATTGGGACAGGAGGCAACATGTTGAATATTTGCTGTAAGGGACAGGGGATCTACCATGGATGAAGAGTTGGAGCAGTTTGAATGGAGTACCAACTTGCAAGTCTCTTTTCACCATTAGCCTTTTTGTAGGCCAGCCATATTTCAATGGTATCACACTGCTGAGGAGAAGCTTGATGCAGAGCACTTGTATTGATTCAACAAGGCTCCTTAGGCAACACCTTCCAAACCCTTGATCACATGAAAAACAAAGGTTACTGATACATGGGAACACCATCACTTGCAATTTCCCCTCTAAGAGACTTACCATGCTGACTTGGAAATATATCATTGTTTCTTCAGTATCACTGTGTCAAAATCCTGAACTCCCTCCCTAATAGTAATAAGGGTCTATCTACAGCAAATGTACCTCAGGGAATCGAGAAGGCAGCTCACCACCACAAACTCAAGGGTAACTAGAAATTGTCAATAAATACTGGCCCGGCCAGCAACATCACATCCCATGAATGAAGAAAAATACTGTAAAGCCAAAGTAAATGTATCAGTCATCCTGTTTAAATGCCAAATATGTTGATATCTAGAATGTAAGAGGCCAAGACTGACATGGACTTAATTGAGGACAATGATTGATTTTACATGTAGGTGCTGTTCCGTCTATGCAAGAAGAGCTGATCACAATGGCCTGCAGCATCAACCTACTCACTCTTGAAACAAGCAGTTGCATTATTCCTGTGATTATGGACATTATGCTTGGAAAGCTTGTCTGTACGCCACAAACTTTCTAATACTTCTCAGTGATTTTGCTTTGCATCAATGTAATTGGATTACAAAATCTGTGTCTAGTTAAGCAGTGCTAGAAGTTGACCTTTGAGACAAATCCTTCAGCATCTGTTTCTGTCCTATGATCTACCCTCATTCTGTTTTCCAATGTGAGTCAATAGGTGAAAACCAAACTCTCTGTCTAATTGATGCCATCAAGATGCAACATATGAACGAGTACCACCGAGTTCTATCTCAGTGACCCTGTAAATGAATCAGTTCCTCTGAGAAATCAAAGTCAACGTGTTCTATACAATGCTGCTATGCATGTGAAGACCCTTTCATAAGGAAATTATGAAAAATTAGCGAGGAGATGGCAAGAATTTTTCAACTTATCATTATGAAGATAATCATATTTCACTCATTGCTAAAATCAAATCAACATGACTGAGTGTTGCATAATATGCATGTGCGTTACGGTTAGCTTTGTAGTTTGGAGGCCCCCATCTTTCATAGCCAGTGATGCCAAGATGCCTTTGATCTCTGTAGCTTCCTCCTCTGTAGTTGTCAGTGTGAAATCTGTGGATGACTGTCTCCATTTCTGTCCCTCTTGCTCTCTTGTCCTGCACAAGGGGTAATAGTAGAACGATGTGTCACTGCAACGACATCCAAGGTATGGAAAGCATTTGGTGAGGATAGGTATCAAGGAGAGTTAACAAATTGCGTAAGGATGAGAATGAGTTGGAATAGATCATAGAATCCCTACTGAGTGTAAGAGGCCCTTTGGCCCAACAAGTCCACACCGACCCTCACAGCCAGACCCATCCCCCTATAACCCACCTAATCTACACATCCCTGAATACTATGGGTAATTTAGCATAGTCAATCCACCTAGCCCACATATCTTTGGACTGTGGGAGAAAACCCAGAGGAAACCCACGCAGACACAGGGAGAATGTGCAAACTCCACACAGACAGTTACCCGAGGGTGGAATCGAACCCAGGTTCCTGGTGCTGTGAGGCAGCAGTGCTAACCACTGAGCCACCATGCTGCCCATGACAAATGGAGCAGCGACTGATGACAAATGGGTGCTCAAAGTAGTGCATGGAAAGACAGGGATGGGTTTGTTTGTGATAGGATAGGTTATTTTTGACAAGGCAGACTGATGGAGTGGGCTTATACATACAGTATGACAAGTGAATGTGCCACTGTAGTCACATTTCTGGGTGTGCTTAGATCATTAAAATGCTTCCTGCACTGAATCAAAGGGAGTGGTGCAATGTTCCTGCTGTTAATCCCTTCAGCCACTTCCTAGTTACACCCTCTTTGTGGCAGCAGTACACAATAAATAGGAGAAGTAGGCCATTTGGCTCCTTAAGCCTGCTCCACCATTTGATAAGATCATGGTTGATATGACTGTGGCTTCAATTTCACTTTCCTGCCTACCCCCACAATTCTTCGTTCCTTTGTCAATCAAAAGTACATCACAGAATGACAGTTCTGTTCTGAGGAAGGGTCACCGGACCCAAACGTTAACTCTGATTTTTTTTCTTCACAGATGCTGCCAGACCTGCTGAGCTTTTCCAGCAACTTCTGTTTTTGTCACAAAATGACAGCGTTGTTATGGTGCAGAAGGAGGCCATTCAGTCCATCATGTCTGCACAGGCTCTCTGGTCACTTTAACTTACATTGCCAATCGCCTGCTTTTGCCCCGTAACTCTGCACATTATTTCTACTTAAATAATTATCTAATCCCCTCTCAAATACCTTAATTAAAACTGCCTCAGCCGCACTTACAAAAATGTTTCTCACCTCATATTTGGCTCTTTTGCAAGATGCTTTAAAACTGTGCCTCTGATTCTCAATCCTTTAATAAGTGGGAAAGGTTTCTCCCTATTCACTCTGTCCAGACCTCTCATGATTTGGAAACCTACAACCAGATCTCCTCTTAGCCTTCTCCTCTCCAAAGGAAATAATCCCAATTTCTCTAATCTTCCCTCATAACTGAAGTGTCTTATTCCTGGAACTGGAAAGACGAATCAGGGCAGGAGTTTGCTGAACAAAGAGACCCTGAAGTGTAAGTTCATAGTTCCTTGAAAGTGGAGTCCCAGATAGACAGGATAGTGAAGAAGGCATTTAGTATGCTTGTCTTTATTGGTCAGTGCATTGAGTATAGGAGTTGGGAGGTCATGTTATGGCTGTACAGGACATTAGTTAGGCCACTTTTGGAATACTGCTTGCAATTCTGGAGAAGGGTCTAGGCCCGAAACGTCAGCCTTCCTGCTCCTCGGATGCTGCTTGGCCTGCTGTGTTCATCCAGCTCTACACCTTGTTATCTCATTAATCATTCCTGTCTGTTTCCCACATACGGTCCTTTGGGACAATGGAGGCTGTACTTTTACCATTTCATAGTTCATATTACTCATCTAATTTTGTATCTACATTGCTACCACCCCTTTTTTATTCCATGACCTACAGCTTTCTGCATAACTCTGTTTACCTACTGATCGAATACCTCCTCCTTAACAGTTATGCAGGGTGCCAAAATAAAATGAGAAATTTGTAAAGGTTCAACTGTCCTTTTACAGTTTCCGAAGTTTGAAGAAGGAGGAGATTAAGAAATCTGTACAGTGCCACAAAAATAGGAAGAGATTGGGAAGGTTATATAGGAATACAATGCAATTCTGTCTGGGCCAAGTGGGAATAACTTTCAATGTTTATAAGCAACATGCATATTTAAATGTATATTAATTTGTGAAACTTATGAGAACTTAAAATTTGCTGTGTCCTTGGAAATGATGTATTTTGCTCTCAGGTTTTCACTGTTCCTATGATTTGAGGAGGAGAATAATGAGGCACATGGGCAGAAACCATGAAAATCCTGCTGCAACATACTTGTAGGCAACAACAGACAGAAAGTTGGTCTCTTCTTCAGTTTACCCTCTGAGGTGCACGTAAAAGATTACATGGCACTATCTTGAAGAACAACTGAGGAATGCTCCATGGAGTCCTGGCAAATATTTATCCCTCAATCAACATCACAAAACTGGATTACCATTTCATTTTCACAGCATTGTTTGTGGAATCTTACCGTAAATAAATTAGCTGCCATGGCTCCTACATTGTAACAGTGACCAAAAATAATTAATTGGTTGTGAAGTACTTTGGGATACCCTGTGGTCAGCAATGGTGCTAACTATATTTTTTTGACAAAGCTTCTGATCACACCTATCAAATATTGTTTTATTTGGCTTGGTTCCCATTTTTATTATACCTATGTGAATCACCTTACAATTTTTCTCTATATTCAAGGCACTGATTATATATATTTGCAAGTAACAGGCAAGTTATTTTTAGAAGGCTATAAATTATTCCTGATTCCATCAACTGTTGGAACCTAACTTGCAGCCACTTTTCACCAGGTTTTTGTGAATTGACATCAAGCCCTTATAGCACATCATTGTCTTAAGCCATCAAGGAACTTCTCCAAGTGTATTCAGTTCTAAGTAGTCCTGGCAAAGCAGGAAGAGACAAAATTGAAAATTGAAAATGAATGATATCATGAGCATGTCTTTTAAAGGTACAGGCAGTCCCTGGGCTCTGTTCTTGAGTCCTTTTGCAAGTTGATTTGTAAGAAAGTTGGAACATAAAGCAGGACAACATAAAATCGCCATTCTTAATTACAAGGAATTGTTTGTATGTCGGATCTTTAAAATTACACCTCTGTATGGATCCTGTTCATAAATTGGGTCCCCATGTAAACTGACATATTGACCATGAGACAAAACACAGCATCCATGTGTTTCTGAATTTCATGTTTTGTTAAGTGCCCCGAGAGGCTTTAATTTTGATAGGCTGGCTTTGACAATGATGTAGATTAAAGAACAATTTATTTCCCCGTGGAAACAAAGAGGAATGACAAATTACGAATTAGTGATTTTCCTCACTTGCTTTAGCCAAGAGACAACAATCCTGGAAGCCAGGATGGGGTCTTATGTGAAATCCTGGTTAGTCAATGCCGACTGCAGTGTCTACTTCATAGAGGAATTGCAGCTTGCACTTAGAATAGGTGCCCAGAGGATCTTTAAGCAGCTGCTGGAGGATGGAAGACAACTTTTAAAGAATTTTGTGAGTTTTCCATAGCACAATGCTGCAGATATGGAAATATAAAGTAAAAACAAAAATCCAAGAAATATTTCCAGGTTGATTTTTACAGAATAAACTGCAGCAATTATCTAAGGACTTCACCTAAAGAAAATGAGCTGTACTATTCCGCCTTATTAGATACCATATAGGAGTGACCAGGGAAAAGGGACTGGCTTGGTCATTGGAATCTCATTAATATTCCCCTTGGATTTAAGGCCACCCAGAGGAGTGCCAGCTGATACAGCAAAATTAGGGGATAAGAGGAAAGTTGCCTCCTTCCCCACTTTGGACTTAGGCCAACCTTCTTCCCTTGGATCTCCTCCACCACGATCTTCAAGGCCATGTCCAAGAACTTGCGTGCCCTCACATTCTATCTATTAACCAGGCTGAACTGATGTTTTCAGCCATCTTCCGTTAATATGGATGAGTGCAATTATGTCTCAACAGCTTTCAGTACAATACCTGCTGGTATTTGTCTTAGCACACTCAGAAAAGTTCAGAAAATGGTCTCAACAATTAGGATCAAAATTTCCTAGTACCAGATTTTTCTTCTCAGTGAAAACCATTTTCCCCTTTCAGCTATTAACAGCCCAACTTAAAAAAATGGTTTCCTGTGTACAGTAAGACACACTGCATCTTTTCCACTGTTCAGCTTGAGATATTTGTCCTTGGGCCATCCAAATACTTTAGCACCTAATACAGAATATAGACTGCGGCCAGGTCCTTACAACTGATCTGCACCCATTGATGCAGGCTAGAGATCTAGGAAGAATGACAGAGGTGTCAGGGGGCTCCAGACAAAATAGATTCTAGGAAATCCTTTTTTCTGTCTTGGGATTCCTGTGAGTTGCTTGAATCTCCCGAAAGATGAAAATAGTGCAAAATCTCAGTGCTCAGTATGAGTCAGAAATGCTGCATTTATTAATGCTCAGTTTTGGTTCAGACCTTTTTAACACACAAACAAGACTAACAAGTGAAATCTCCAACACATATAAGGCAAGTGATTCTTGTTTTCATAAAACAGTGTAAAATAATTCATGAAAACATCTCAGAAATTTTTTTTTTAAGGGAAATACTTCAACATGTTTTAGTCTTCAAGCTTTAACAATTCTGACAGTGTCTCCAGGTCGTGATAACTGTGTTTGTGTGGGCGTCTGAAAGTAGGCCAGGGAGCACTTTAATTATATGCGTTGTTTTCCTCCATACTAATGCCTGCTTGCCACCCACATGGGAACAAGTGCCACTATGTGCAATACATTTAATGAAGTTTCCAGATTACAATAAACCCTGCAATTAACATCTTCATGGAACAATGCATTTTCTGCCTTTTGAGTCAAAAACTATTTAATAGTGACAGTTAGATTCATCTACAGTTGCATCAGATATTATCAGCACCAGAATTCAATGTGTTTTATTCATTTTGTTTTATTCAGCATTTTTGTAGGAGGTTTTGCTTATCAGTGCTATTCATGTTAGATATGGGCAATGGAATTGTTCACATCACAAACCATCGAAGCCTAGATTTTTTGATTGGCAACCCAAATGTACGTAAAATGTAAGTTTTACTAATCTTTATATCAACACCGATATCGTGTATTGCTTGCGGAAGATTTGACTGGCCAAGGACACCTCTGCCTAACTAGGCTACAGAATAGCTGGATAATTTAATTCAGATATCCAGGCAATTGTTTTGGATGTCCATACAATTTCCTGCCTTTTTTTTCCCATCGGAAGAAGGGCTATACTTCAATTTTATTTAATTGGCTGTAAAGTGCTTTAAGGTTTCCTAAGATTTTGAAATATGCTATTTAAATACAAGTCTTTCTTTCTTTATCTTGCATTGTGTTATGATAGTGGTTAAAATGAACTATCAATTTTCAACTTCCTTCACCTGATTTTTAATACCTGGGATCTTTAATGAACTGAAATGAAATTGAGAAAAGCAAATGTAAAGTAGTCCCAGTGATCACCTGATCAAGTTGAGCCAAGATCGTGAAACCATTAACAAATAAGATTCAGTACAAACTGAAGTTAACACATCATCAAATGACTAAAACCAGTCTCGCAGATCTATATCTCCTGTTTGATCTATATATTTCTGGAAGTTTCACAAATTGGGATGAAAGATTGATCTGTAGAGTATTTAACATTGAAAAACAATAAAGCTAGACATGGGAATACAGAAATAAACCGTATTTCAGGCCATACCTTTTGGGCAGAGTAGAGAGAAGAATGATGAATTCCTAATGGCAGAGGTAAAAGGCTAGTTCTGTTTCTCTCTCTCTTAATCTTTGTTTTTTGTCAGCTTCCTGAAAGGTAATGGCAGGTGAAAATTAGCTGAGAGAAACGCCCATTCATTGAGAACTTCAAGATATTTACAACTTTCAATACTGCAGAGGTACAAATCATCAACTAAACAACCGTGGCCTCAGGTTTAACCTAACACTTTGAGGATTCTAAGTATTTTTCAAATTGCCTATTTTTGATCATCCTTTTTGTATCAGACATTCTCCACTTTTTAAAGTTCATTTCTGTGATTGTGTGTGTATTTAATATGATAATTTTTAAGTGTCACTAAAAAATAAATTTTTTCTTTCTTTCAGTCAAGAAAGCTTTTTAATTGGCTCCTCATTTTTAATCAAAAAACCATGTTTTAACTGAAGTTGCATGTTAAAGAAAGAATGAAAAATTTTTGTTGCAGCCAACCAAGGAGGTTAAAAGAAAGGAGCCAATTCACTCCTTCTTACCTTGTTGTTGCAAGGCTAACAATAAGTAAACAATGTCCAGTATTCAATTGCATGCCCAGAATGGCCATGACTGAGCTCCATTTGGATAGTCATTTAAAGAAACGAGCAACAAGATTGTTTTCAAATTTTCAAACCACTTCTCAATAATTTTTCTTCTAATTTTCCCTCTTGTCAGTTGCATGTTGAGCCTTTATGTAAATCATACAATCTTTTTTCCCAATAGTTGCAATAGTGCCACAATGAGGTTCCCAATAGAAATTTGCTTTTATCTATCCCTCTCAGTAAAAGAAGAGGAGCTGTTATATTCCCTTAAGTTAGAAATAAGCACACTTTAGATTTAAAATGCTAGAGCTTTATTGAGTGTATTTCTTGCTGCTCTGCATGTTGATGGTGAACTGATGGACAGGTACATTGTTACGCAGCATATGACTGCAGTGTGATAGGTGCAGAAGAGGAAAAACATTGCTTGATCAACAGCTTTATGGTCTTAAAATGTTATTTTTTCTGCGACATCTTTTCTCAATAACTTGATATTTATTTGCATAAAATAGAGAAACATGAGTGTCAATTGGGGTTGGGTGGGTGCAGAATGAGTTGACATGGGTATTAGAAGGGCACATTGGAGTGGGTGGGAACATGGGTTGGCATGAAAGTGGCACAGGGAGTGGATCAGAATGTGAGGGAAAATGAGGGGTGAGAGCTGGAGGGCCTAAACTAAAAGCATATAATTCAGACAACTCCCAGAGAATGAGGCAGCCATTTTATCCAGCCTGCTTCCACACACAGTCAAACTTTCTTTACTCAAGCTACCATCTGGGTATGAAAATTTGGTCTGTAGACTTCAGATAAATTCCAAACTATTACTAGCACTTAACAATATAAATCAAACAATTGTCCATGTGTGTTATTGTGATCTAGTGGCCTCAGTTGGTATAGGATGGTGCCAAGTTGATGTTAGTACCAGACAAGTCAGATCCCTGATAGGAACTTGGCTTGATAGATCACTATTGAAAATTTTATAACCAAAGTGATCTTTCACTAAAACATTAGCATGCAGTGTTGTAGTCCTCATTTTAACAATAAAATGAAACAAAAGTTTATGAACAACAGGAATGAGGATAAACAAGAAAAAAACATTCTATTCCCTTATAGTACAGTTTCAAAGATTTTTAAACACACAGTGCAAATAACTCCAGCACTCTTTACAGATTGAACTGAAACAACAGCTTTTTATTGGATTCATTATACCCCGTTACGGCTTACATTGTTACAATTGTAAGAACAATTGTGCTGTAATTCCAGTAAGACCTCGTCCAGATCAAGGGAGAGAAGACTTTTTTAGCACTTAAATGGGCTTGAAGTATTTACAATTTCAGCTCATTTGCTGGAACTGTTGATAATAATATGCTCCTGATGTAGTTATCTTCCATTATTATACTACACAGACACAGCTTTCATTTCTTTTTGTAAAGCTTCAAAAACTTCACTTCTTTTCCACAGCTGTATTCCAACATCCTGCACAGGATTAATAAAAACAACCTTGTTTAAGAGAATTTAATTACTTTAAGCCTCTTTTCTTAGGTTCGCTACAATGTTACTCCATCAAAAGACTTCTCAGCACTTAAGAGTTTGGTACATCCTTCCCTCTTGAACAACACCCCAGCGCAGACAGAAAAAGTCAGTTTCTGGAAAGTTCTCTCCCAAGTCCTTCTGAGTATTTCTCTAGGAACTGTGGGTAGTTTCCTCTTACTTGGAATTATGGGCATTATAGTTGTTAAAAGCTAATTGTTAACTCCAAACACAAAGACAAACTCAAATGTTTAACTTAGAATTTCAAGAACCCAAATTTGTAGTAAAAGCTATTAAAAAACAAAAATATAAATCTCACTGTTTTTATGACATGTACGAAACAAATTTTAAATTATTTGAGAAAACAGTTTCAATTCCTTCCCCATGGACACCCATCGGCATATGAGATAAAAGGTCCAAGAAATTCTCTGATATAAAATTTCAACAGGTGTCTATATTACGCATGAGGGAAGGCAACGTTGGACAGTCCAGGTACTTCTCCACCGATGTTCAAATGAGCACACTTTATATATGTCACATTATCAGTTACAGCCTAATGGTATTGAGTGGACAAAGGCCTGAGTACAATGGCTTTTGGTGGGCTGATAATTGTGTTCCTGTACATTAATTGCAAAGCAATACTTCGCATTGTCTTTCCAGAGACAGTAAAGAATGTGTGTGCATTCCACGTAAAAGGTTTACGGGGGTGAATTGATGTGGTTTAAGACCATCAGACGATGTGACAATGACCTTCCCCATTTCTTACATACATACATGTGCATTGTTTGTGTGTCTCCCATTTTTTAGTCAGGTTATTCTGCATCATTGTTTGTATATGTTTTGGCACCCTAGCTGGCACTCTAAATAAATGCACGTTTTGCACCTTCAGAGAGTTTTTGCAATTTTGCATTATGGCAGGATTCAGAGTCCAAAGTGTATATATTGATTCCTCTTAGTCATACAGACTTTTTCACTCAATACCAGCAGTAGTTGGGGATAGAAGAAGGTTCAAATAAAGAAAGCATTAGCATTTATATGGAGGATTTACTGTTTTCATGACATCTCAACATCTCTTGCAGTGAACAAATGTAGTCATTGTTATAATGTAGGAAACACAGTAGGCAATCTGTGCACAGTCAAGAGATAATAACCAGATAATCGCTTTCCTGTGATGTTAGTTGAGGGATAAATGTTCTTAGAATATCAAGGAGAACTGCGCTACTCTTCAAACAGTTCATGGATATTTACACACAGTGAGTTTTTATGATCTGAAGTACATTGTCTGAAAGGGCAATGGAAGAATATTAAACAGTAACTTTCTAGAGTGAATAAGTTAAATACTTCAAAGAGAATAACATGCAAAGCTGTGGAAAAAACATCACCAGGAGTAATTGGATAGCTCTTTGAAGGAATTGATATAGATTCGAGGGGCTGAATGGCCTCTTTCTTTGTGTGCATTTTTAAAATTCCATAATGTTGCTCTGGTTATTGAACAGGCAGATATCCCATCCATTTCCTTGCACTGATTTTCTTGGAGCCTGTTACATTGCAGACAACTGCTACTCCCCAACGTTCGCTTTGAACAAATGTTGGCACTGTGTTACAGTGGCAGGAATCCTGCTGCTGGGGCTGCATGATGGGTATGCGTGAGGTTGAGGGGGTTTAGGGGAAGGTGAGAGAGGGTAATTCTATTTCAGCAAGTAGCAGGATCCAGAGCTGCACTTTGCCGACAGCAACCAAATAAGTGTCTGCCACCGGGGCTCCTGCTTACTGAGGAAACCCTATTAGTGCAGGCAGGCCACAGTGATGGTGTGCGGGGAAAGAAGTTGCATTGGTGGCCACTACCTCTGTTGACCCCTCTATTGGTCAAGTATTGCCAAAGCGATGGCCTCCAAGAAAGCTGTTAGGTTTCACTGGGCAGAGTCCCCACACAGGCACTAGTACTCCTGTAAGTTTTAGGGTTCAGAGATTACAAAGGACCCAAAATAGGGGTCAAGGACACATACATAATTCTAAATAATTTTATTAAGTTACGTAAAAGCAATGATTTGGTTATAATGCACAACATAAATGGATAGGATAAGCATACGATCCGTCAACAGTGAGAGCAATTAACTGATCCCAGAGAACAAACCGACAGTTGATGTTCACAATGTTGATCAATTTTGCTTCTAATTGCTGCAGTTTGCTCTCCAGACAAACTATTAGGCAAGTCTTTCCCTTGGTCTTCCTACTGCTGCCTGACAAGGATTGCCACCTGCCTTTGAGGAGCCAGTAATGCATTGTATTTACAAGCCAGAAGGTTTACTGTATATCAATCTAATGACAGGTTTAAGGCAAAATACTGTGGATGTTGGAAATCTGACTCAAACACAGAGAATGTTGTACAAAGTCAGCAGGTCTGGCAGCATCTGTAGAGAAAAACACATTTAAAGTTTCGAGTCCAGTGTGATTCTTATTCAGAACTGAGCTCATATGGCTGTGATAAGCATCTGGGTCCTTGTTAGTTTCTTTAACTTGTTAGTGTCATCATTAATGTTTCATTATTTCTATTTCATTCTTTTATCAATTTCGGTTTGGAGCTATGAACTGGGAACTGTGAGCTAAAGATAACTTTTGGACTGTGGGTAACAGCTTGTGTTAAGAGAAAGGAGACCAAATAAACTTCTGTTTATTCATGAGTGCCGTATTTGTGACCAAAATAGAGGTGTTAAAGATATATTGGCAGATTCCTTTAAATCCCAAGTTAAGGAGCTATCTTATCAAACTTTGTCACATCAAACAATCTTTTCCAAAGACATACCATTTGAGCAAAACCTGTACAGTTACTTTCTAGAAACTAATCAATTTAGTGGTAACTAATGTTACTAATTATGTTATTTAACTTAGAGTCATAAAGTCATGGAGTTATACAGCACAGAAACAGACCATTTGGTCCAACTCATCTGTGCTGACCAGGTATCCCAAATTAATCTAGTCCCATTTGCCAGCATTTTGCCCATATCCCTCTAAACTCTTCCTATTCATGTACCCATCCAGATGCTTCTTAAATGTCGTAAGTGTACCCACCTCCATCACTTCCTTTGGCAGCTCATTCCATATATGCACCACCCTGTGCATGAAAAACTTACCCCTCAGGTCCTTTTTAAATCTTTCCCCTTGCACTTTTAAACCTATGCCCTCTAGTTTTGGACTCCCCTGCCCGAGGAAAAAGACCTTGGCTATTCACCCTATCCATGCCCCTCATTACTTTATAAACCTCTTTAAGGTCACCTCCCTCAGCCTCTGAAGCTCCAGGGAGAAAAACCCCAGCCTATTCAACCCCTCCCTATAGCTCAAACCTTCCAATTCTAGCAACATCCTTGTAAATCTTTTCTGAACCCTTTCTATGTTTGTCTAAATTGTTTTGCTGTGTTCAGAAAAGCACAATGTATAAATCTCTATCCACGTTCTTTCCATCTGCATAGAATATGGCTTTGTGTATTAATAAATGTGGCTTTCAGTATGTCAAATGTTCACCGCACTGTAAGCCCTACTGACAAGTTTAACTTGATTGTAGCATAACTTTTAGCATATTCAGGATTATTTAACAGATCTTGTCCAATTGCACAATCACATCTAATGTTGAACATTGTGTTGCAAATTTTGCAATCATAAGCTGGTTGGATATAGGGTTAATACCCAAAACGTTGACTTCTCCTTTCCTCCAGATGCTGCCTGGCTTGCTATGTTCTTCTAGCCTCCTGTTTGTCTACCCTGGGTATAGTCAGTACCTTGCTTGTTGCCAACAGCTCAATCGATATGCTGTTTGACAATGATTCCCCCAGACTTTGGGACAAATGGCTTACATCTGTGGCATCACACTGACATTGAAATGCCTTTGCCATTTTACGCATTAGTGTGATAGGCAGAATGTCTTTTTGGCTTTATGGCAGCATCCTGTTAATGGTAAAAACTGAAAGAACTGTGGATGCTGTAAATC
>NC_063341.1:32693502-32715275 GCF_021869965.1 Rhincodon typus | reverse complement strand
TTGGTGGTGGGGTCGGATTGCAGATGGCGGAAGTGTCGGAGGATGATGCGTTGGATCCGGAGGTTGGTGGGGTGGTACGGCATATGTCAGCATCAGGAAAGTAGAAAACCAGCCATGGATTATGGAGGGTAGACCTCTCCATGTACAGCTGGTAGCAAGACTGGCTTTTACCCAAGACAAGAGCAACCTGATAAGGGCCTAAACTTGTCATTGACTGTATGTTCCTGCTAGTGTGAAGGGCAAGGCTGGTAGGTGTAGGGAATGCTGGATGACTAAGAAATTGAGGCTCTGATCAAGAATACGAAGGAGGCATATTTCAGGTATAGACAGCTGGGATCGAGTGAATCCCTAGTGGGGAATTATGAGTACATTTAAGAGGGAAATCAGGAGGGCAAAAAGTGAACATGAAATAGCTTTGACGGATAGAGTTAAGGAGAATCCAAAGAGATTCTTTTAAAAGGAAAAGAGTAACCAGGGAGAGAATTGGGCCTCTTAAAGATCAATGTGGTCGTCTATGTGTGGAACAACAGGAGGTGGGTGAGATACTATATAAATATTTCATGTCAGTATTTACTGTGGAGAAGGATATGGAAGCTAGGGAACTTGGGGAAATAAATAGTGATGTCTTGGAAAGAGTTCATATTACAGAAGAGGAGGTGCTGGAGGTCTTAAAACGTATAAAGGTAGATAAGTCCCTGGGATCTGATCAGGTGTTTCCCAGAACTTTGTGCAAAGCTAGGGAAGAGATTGCTGGGCCCTTGCTGAGATCGTTGTATCATCGACAGCCATGGATAAGATACCGGAAGACTGGAGGTTGGCAAATGTGGTGCCATTATTTAAGAAAGGCTGTAAGGAAAGGTCAGGAAACTATAGACCAGTGAGCCTTATGTCCGTGGTAGATAAGTTGTTGGAGGAAATTTTGAGGGACAGGCTTTATATGCATTCGGAAAGGAAAGGACTGATTAGGGATAGTCAACATTGCTTTGTGCATGGGAAATTGTGTCTCACTAACTTGACAGAGTTTTTTGAAGAAGTGACAAAGAAGATTGATGAAGTCAGAGTAGTAGATGTTGTCTATATGGACTTCAGCAAAGCGTGGTTTGACATGGTTCCGCATGATGGACTATTTAGCAATGTTAGATCACATGGATTGGGGGACTTAGCCAATGGCTTGGAGGTAGCAGACGGAGGTTGGTGGTAAATGGTTGCTTTTTGGACTGGAGGCCTGTGACTAGCAGTGTGCAACAAGGATTGATTCTGGGTCCACTACTTTTTACTATTTATACAAATGATCCGGTTTGAATATAGGAGGTATGGTTAGACGATTGCAGATGACACCAAAATAGGTGGTGTAGTGGGCAATAAAGAAGATTATCTCAGAGTACAACAGACCTTGATCAGATGGGCCAATGGGCTGAGGAGTGGCAGATGGAGTTTAATTTAGATAAATGTGAGGTGTTACATTTTAGTAAGGCAAACCAGGGTTGGATATATACATTTAATGGTAGGACCCTGGGGAATGTTGCAGAATAAAAAGACCTAGGGATGTAGATACATAGTTCCTTGAAAGTGGAGTCACAGGTAAACAGTGTGGTGAAGAAGGGCTTGATATGCTTGCCTTCATTAATCAGAACATTGAGTCTCGGAAAGTTGGGATGTTATGTTGCAGCTGTACAGGCTGTTGGTGAGGCCACTTTTAAAATACTACTTTCAATTCTGGTCAGCCTCCTACAGGAAGAATGTTGTTAACGTTGAGAGGGTGCAGAAGAGATTTACAAGGATGTTGCCGAGACTGGAGCATTTGACTTATAGAGAGGCTGAATAGGCCAGGGCTTTTTCTCCCTGGAGCTTCGGAGGCTGAGGGGTGACTTTATAGAGGTTTATAAAATCATGAAGGGCATGGATAGAGTAAAAAGCCAATGTAGGATAGGATGAGTCCAAAACTAGAGGGCATAGCTTTAAGGTGAGAGGAGAAAGATTTAGAAAGGACCTGAGGGGTAACTCTTTTTTATGCAGAGGGTGGTGCGTGTATGGAATGAGCTGCCAGGGGAAGTGGTGAAGATGGCTACAATTACAATATTTAAAAGACATCTGGATGGGTACATGAATAAGAAAGGTTTAGAGGGATATGGGCCAAACAATGGCAAATGGGGCTAGGTCAGATTGAGATGTCTGTCTGGCATGGACAAGTTGGACTAAAGGGTCTGTTTCTGTGCTGTGTGACTGTATGACTATGTCAGGATCCAAAGTGCAAAGCATTCCCTCATCCCTGTTCTTTCTTCACATTATCAATAATTCTATACCAGATGTTGGAACCACTCACCCCAGCAGCTGTCTTAGTGTTGATAAGACTAAGAAAATGAAGAGGGAGAATAACAAAAGAACAAAAGAACAATAGCAGCATACCAGAGACACAAGACCAGGGAATCCAGCTACGGACGAGCAAACAGCGCATGCAGTGGAGAAGCAGGGTCTTCAGTGCCATTGACGAGCCGACATAGAAAGAGTATACTGAATGCATTACAGCTACTTCTAGTTCAGTTAAATCAGTGCAGGAGGCATCTTTGTATGACTATAGAAACCTTCACCTAGAATGCCGTCTCTTTCAGCAGGTATGTAATTGTGAGGTTTGAGAGGAAGTGCTATGCTTCAGGGGAAGAAGCTCACAGAAGCACTGAAATTCTTCATCACTAGCTACTTTGAAAGCTCAACTGGGAATTAGTGTGGCATCTCCCCATAGACAGTCCACAAATGCATTTGTGAATTTGCTGATATCATTTATAGGAAAGCAATTCAGTTTGTCCAGTTCATCATGGAGATAGAGAGCCAAGCTGCCTAGGCCATGGGTTTGGCATCAATTGCTATGTTTTCTCAAGCCTGAGTGGTCATCAAGTGGTTGTCAGACCTCCCTGACATCATGCAGCCAGATTTCTGAACAGGTAAGGCTTTCACTCCTTCAATGTCCAGGTCATCTGTGACCACAGGTAATAATTCCTACAGCTGTGTGCCCACTATCTTTTTATTCTGCAAAATTCCCCAGGGTCCTACCATTAAATGTATATATCCAACCCTGGTTTGCCTTACTAAAATGTAACACCTCACATTTATCTAAATTAAACTCCATCTGCACGTTCTCTGTAGCCTCACGCTATATTCTGCTTTCTGCTCTATTACCCTGATGTACTTGTATAAGGTATGATTTGTCTGGTTAGCATGCAAAACAATATTTTTGTTTTGGTACATGTGACAATAATAAATCAAATCAAATCAAACCAAACTGGTTTGTAAGGGATATACCTCTGTCACGAAGATGTATAGGGGCCACACCTTGCTAATTGACTCTTGCAACACAATTCCCAGGTATTTGTGCGTGACAGCATCAACGTTCTTTGCAACCCTGCACCTTAAGAGCATTTGAGCATCTAAGGTAATCATGAACCCTCAAGGCATCTAGAAGGGAATGCAAAATAGTTAAAGGTATGTGTTGCTTGCTACCAAACGATGTTGCAAACTAATGGTGCATTTATTTACATAGAAGTACAGAATGTTCACACCCAAAATGTGTTCAATATTCTTTCAACTTTTGTTTCAACCACAACATAGGAGTTTCCTCGGCAGCCACAGCTGTGCTGGCTTCCAGATGAGTTGGGTGCTCATGTTCTGATGGTCCTGAGCATAGACGATTCTGGCCTGCTGGGTCTCCTCATGGGTGCATGCGCATTATCCTTGGCCTGAGCTGATAGATGTTTTTGGGTCACTGGTAGAAGGGGCAACAGACCTCTGGAGTGAGCTGAGAGAGACGTCTTGGTGCCTGTCTGTTGCACCTCCTCCTTTTGATACACTCATCACTACCTTCACTAGGGCAACTGGGGTGGGGCAATAAAGGCCAGCAAAGTGCCCACATCCCACAAATGAATTTTAAAAAATGAAAAAAAAAGGTAATTTGTTCATCCCGTAAGGGGATGGGGAACCTGGTGAAAGGTCAAGACCATCTCTTGCTAAACCAGTGAACTGAAGCACAACTGTATATTTGGCAGATACTGATTACTTTGCTGGATCTGGCTGTCCTCAGCAGCCAGCACCTGGGTCCATACAGGCAGCTATGTGTTTGTATGCTGGAGCCATGACAACAGACAGAATGTAGGCAGACTCTCTTCTCTTCACTACAGTCTGCACAAGTCTCTAGCACCTGTGGCAGATGTTCTACTGATCACCTCTGCATCTCCATCAAATCACGAATGACCACGTTCACACGCTCATCATGATTCAGCAGGGTCCTGATTTCCAGTAGTCCTCTGTTAGAGAGCTCAACTGTTTCATTCTCTTCACCCACCAGCCCATGGCAGTATTGTGCTTATCAGTATGTGACCTCAAGTCTACTTTAGATACAATATCCACTAAGGTAGATGTCTCTGCACTGGTAGAGGAAGGGGCTGAAAGCCTTGATGGTGCTTCCTCTGAAGGTCCCAGCTGCTCTTCCTCAGTGATAAGCTGTGTGTGACTGGGAAAGAGGGGCATGGGGGTTGAGGCTCTTCCGTGCTCTTGACAGTCTGGAATTGTGATCTGGCAGCTGCGGAGAAAAACAAAGATGTGTTAGTATCACAAGGTGCCACCAATAGTTGCATTATATATTTGCTACTTTAAGTAATTTAAATATCAAGGTCTTGATTCTTTTTGAATGTTAGGCTGTACATCAGAAGTCCACTTAGACATATATGCTTACTCATTTGCTTTTTCATATTAACTCTGTTTCTCCAGAGTTGGTACCAAGGGAGAAATTGCCAAAGTGAATTGAAGCATAAAGACAACTGTGAGAAATACCAAAGTCTGTCAGAAATCAGGTAGGAATGGAAGACAAATGTTTCAGGGGAAAGCTGTGCCTAAAGCAATTTCACACCCCAATGATTCAGAAGAAATTATACTGAATTAATGTTTAGTGTAAAAGACAGTTCAGTTTTGTGTGTGCTCGGTGCACCATGATGTCAGTACATGTTAAAAACTGTATTAAGTTCCTGGGATTTTCTGACGAAGGGTCCAGACCCGAAACATCAGCTTTCTTGTTCCTCTGATGCTGCTTGGCCTGCTGTGTTCATCCAGCTCTACACCTTGTTATCTCTGTATTAAGTTCTTACTTTGTTATTTAAATGTAATCTAATTAAACTCTACATAGGGAATTTTGACATTCGTGATAAACAGTGTGTTCCTTTTATAGAAATAGTAAATGTGATCTTACATATTAAAATGCTAAGGGAAATTCATTTGCTGCTTGCAGAGTTTCAGAACTTAGCCATCCTTTGTTGTTGGTTCAGTTCGTAAATGCATTGTACAGCATGCTGCATGGCATGCAAAGTTCAATGTTTGACCCATGGTCTGTTTAGAATCAGTTAGTCTCCGCTGGGTCAAAACATCAGTGTTTGCAAACTGAGAAAAGTAAATTATCAATTGATGAATTGTTATATACTGCAAATTTAAAACTGCATAATACAGAACATTAAATGCCCTAAGTTTGGTCTGTCAAGGCAGTAACAGTGAAGTGGTTGTTCCTGATCACTGTAGCAAATTCTTGCTGTCTGTAGGTATGAAAATGAATAAGTATGTGCTCAGCTTGGCAGTGAAGCAACTGCAGTTGTTTAGTCTTCCAATGAAGAACTCAATGGCTGAGGTGTTATAAGGTGTGTCTTTTTGAATTTTGCAATATAAGTGAAGTTGTCTCCATTTAGCTCAATTCCAAGTAAGTCTGTGATAGATCATGCTCATGTGAATAGGTGCAACATGGAATTACTCGCACTATGGACATCAACAAACAGCTTGGATCGTTTACCACCCCATTTATGCTGTCATCCTTAAAACAAAAAATGTTGAAAAGACTCAGCTAGTTAGGCAGAAGATTTTTGTCAGATTATCAACGTTATACTGTTTCTTTGATCTGTTGCTCTGCTCCACTCCAATTTCATAAAACAGGTTCACCAAATTTGTATTTATCTTGATTAAATATTTCCAAGTGCTATCAAATCAGAACAGAACCTCTCAGTAACACCAAATGCTGGGATCTGATTCCAGAACTCTATGCTCCACATATTGCCAGACACAATCAGCTCAATTTCCCCAGCTATTTTGGGTGCATCAGTATGTTAAAAGTATAACTGGGACTTATGTCACGTTCAACCCATATTCAGAGCAGAATGGCCTACTCTTTTGCTTTAAACTTAGCTATTTCAGCATTTTTAATGGCTCCTTTGTCCAGTCAGCACTGAATTCAGCTGTAATGGTCAAACATCTTTCTTTTAACATTGGGCATGGTGACAATAGAAATATAATAGGGTTCCAATTCCCAATTAGTTATTCACTGATTGAAATACAGAATGTTACAAATGCAGGAAATAAAAACAGAAAATGCTGGAAATACTCTGCAGCCTTGTCCACAGAAACAGTTAATGTTTTCAAGTCTGTGACCTTTCACCAATACTTCCTAATGAAAAGCCTCAGACATGAAACTTTAATTACTTCTCTCCATAGATGCTGAGTATTTATGGCATTTTCTGTTTTTAGTACTGATTCAGTAACTCTTCCTGAAAGATGGAAATGTGGAGCTAAGCTGAGAGCAGGAACAGGTTCCCTGTAATGTCGTCTACTGTTTATCAGCCTCTTCGCACTCACTAACTAGGTAGACACATTAAAAATGACAGACTGCCCTTTGTGGAGAAATTTGCAAAGAATAATATCTTTGACCACAAGTCCATCAGAAATGGTAAGCATGCAGTGTCCTTGACATCCTACGGGAAAAGGAGAGGATGGATCCCATCATGTGTTCCCTGTCAAAATCATTTGACAGAATGCCTCATCACCAGAACTTTCCAACAAGCACCTAGATGTCGCTTGGCTGGTGGTGAGAAGGGCACTAACTGTCAGATCCTTCTTGTATGCCTGTTGGTCTGTGCCACTGCACACTGCCCTCAAAGTAACTGTGGTTGGATGAGGGGTTGAGACTGTCACACGTCTCCTTCTGGAAAGTGCCTTTGCAAAGGAAGTCTGGAGAAAGATGCAGTGGTTTTTGTCGAGGTTCGTCCTGAGCAGCTCTGTGACGCAGTGGTCTGTGCTCCACAGGAACTGAAACACTGAAACAAACATCAACTGTGTCTGGAGGTCAATCAACTCTGTGAAGGATGCTCTTTGGTCTGCCTGAAGCTTGTTGGTCTTCCAGATCAAGGAGGTGACTCCCTGACCAAGTGTTGCAGACTGGCACATTCCAAAGTCCAGGACTACGTGCTGAGGGATGCACTAAAGCTTGGGGCAGCTACTTTCAAGGCGCAGAGGGGAAAGACCACTGTCTCAGGTCTGAGTTAAAGAGAGTCTGTTCAGTTATCGGACCCTTCTGATGCCGCAAATACATGTTAATATAAGTCTGGTTCAAGTAAGGGATCACTTTGATTCACTTGAATAAAGTCAAAGTCTAATGTTTCAGAGATAGTAGAACTGCAGGTGCTGGAGTCAGAGATAACACAGTGTGAAACTAGAGGAAATGAGGTCCCAACCCGAAACGTCAACTTTCCTGCTCCTCTGATTGCTGCCTGGCCTGCTGTGTTCTTCCAGCTCCACACTGTGTTATCAAAGTCTAATGTTTGTTTGTTTCCTTGATATGCTACTGTACAGAAGCGAACTGCGTTTGTGACTCTGAATATATAAAGTTTTTTTATGAATAAGGTATATTTTGAAATAAAAAAACAGACAGGGAAAAATTCTAGAGGGATTCTTGCCTTGAATAAAACGCTGTAGCTAGAGGCAGACATCAACATTTAAATACCCTCAGTGGCTTCCAACTCTGGGTTCCAACTAGTATTTCCTGCAGAGGGCGCAACTCGCAACAACGCATCCTTTTTGTCGTGCGGGGGATACTACGGGAGGACTCCTCAGTTATCCCGGCAGTCTCAGCGGCCTGCGCCCGGGGGTTGTTGGGAACGAGGCTGAGAAGGAGGTGAAGGGTCAGCGGTGTCGATCAGCGGCTGGAAACGGGGTTTTAAAGAAGAAAATTGAAAGTGAAGGACGCGGTAGCGGACTGAGAGTCGGAGGTAGCCGGCGGAGAGGGTTATACGTAAGCAGTCCTGTTCAAGGTCGGTTTATAATTCTTTTCCACGTTTAGAAAATGGATAATTTTGGGAGAGTCTTTAAAGACAAACAGTGGGAGTGTGTTGTAACGTTTGGAGCTGAGACGGCGCGTCTCCCCGGGAATAGCAGCAGAGGCTGCGGCTGGGGGAGGAACAGCAGCCTCAGCCTGACTGCTAACTTCGTAAATAACTCCTTGTTTTCATTTCGATTGACCTTGCAGCTCAGTAGAATCTTTGTTCTGGATTAAGTTTAATTATTGGTGAGTTAATAGTTGTGTATATTACATTAAACGTTCGTGATTCCACTTTTGTAATTTAGCCTTGTTACAAAAAGTACCAGTTATAATTTTTGAAAAAAATGTTTTTTCTAACTAATAATTCAAAGTACTGAATAGCGGAGTAGGCTCCTAGGGCCGAATGGGCGATGACGACTCTTATTTCTTATCTTCGAATGTTGCTACTTTCCCACATCCTACAATAAGTCGCAGAAAGAAACCATCTATCTGGGACTGAAACTCATCATGTCTGACCTGACTTTGCTGTATTAGTACGGGATTAATTTTCGTTTGCTTGTAATTGAACCTAATTTTGTCCATTTCTTCATTTTGGTGTGTATTATTTTAGTTACATTAGGATCAAAGGAACTATAAACGACAATCGATATCTATTTGTTCTGGTGGATGATATATTTTTAAATGGGATGTTCTGTTAGACGTTAATTGATTTTACTGTTCTGTTGTATTATAAGTTATGAATTAAGCTAATTCTGGACAAAGACTTGTGAATTTAGTTGCAGAATCAAAATGGTGCTATTCATGTTTGGACGATTGAATATGGATAAGCAACAATATTATTTTTATTTTGTTATTGTAGAAATATTTGAGTATTGTCTGCTTCATTTAAATATGTGGTATGTTAAGCAATCAATGTTTCAACAGTAGTAGCATAGTGACTAATTTGTGTTTATTAAACCCAAGTATTAATGTTGTAAGAATATTTTATTGATGTTTGATGCATATTTAAAATGATTATAGTTTCCTTACAAATCAAGTACTAAAATATTCTTTTTCCCACTCATTCTCACGTGCACATAGAACAACATAAATAATTAAAGGACACCTTATCCTCAACATGCCAGTTCTAGAACAGTCAACAGTTGCTTGATCATGTGTACAATTTGCATTTGACCTTTGGGGTGTTGCTTTTCTTTGAATAACATTTTAACTTTAGCTATTTTAAAACTTTAATTTATTTCAAAGATTGCTTAGTTTGTTAACACATTGGAGGGAATTAATGAGTGCTAACCATTATGAAAATTGCAATGGGAATAAAAAATTAGCTTTTGTAAATATTTTTAATATTTAAGATTGTCGTCAATGCAGTGATGGTATCTTCACACGCACTGTAGTTATTATTAAAATTGAAGCCAGGCTTAAAAATGTATGAAAGTTGGATGTTGCCTCTGTGATCTAGTGCACTCATGGTTTTTAGCATTTTCCTCTTCCAAACCTGAGAACAGTGGAATCCCCAGAAGGAAATCTATCTTTTTTCATGCAGGTTTCCTTTATAGACTTATTTATACAAAATTCAGTAAACACCAATTTAAATCATCAACGACTGCACCTTTTTTTCAGTGTTTAGACATAATGCCCAGCCACATGATTGCTTCCCTGAAAGTAATTTGAGCATCTTTTGTTTGCAGGTTAGCCCATGCTACCAAGTAGTTAACTTAGTGGTATAAAACAGGACTGCAACAAAAGTTTTTAATAAGCATTGGCTTTTGCATAACAATATAAAATATCAAATATGCACCTTTCCTCGCACCAGAGGTTGTCTTGTTGATTTAGAAAATAAATTCTAACTAACTGGGATGTTGTAAAATCATGCTTTTGTAGCCACTGACAATGTTTTGTCTTTTTTTTCAATCTCCTTGTGTTCACTTCCTTAGGGAATGATCTATTCGAGATGATGCACCTGGACTAAAAGACCTCCCAAAACATTCAGGTGTCATTCAATTTTGGGCACATACTAACTAATTCTTTTTGGTTCAGTCTTTGGCGAAATACTTTTATGTTCTAGCTCGTCAACATTTTAACCAGACATAGTAGGAACTGCAGATGCTGGAGAATCTGAGATAACAAGATGTACAGCTGGATGAACACAGCATCAGAGGAGCAGGAAGGCTGACGTTTCAGGCCTAGACCCTTCTTCAGAAATTCTGAATTTCTGAAGAAGGGTCTAGGCCCAAAAGGTCAGCCTTCCTGCTTCTCTGATGCTGCTTGGCCTGCTGTGTTCGTCCAGCTCTACACCTTTATTATCTAACATTTTAACCATCTTTCTTTCATTTAGGTCTGCGTTGTCCATGCTTTTGTAATCTCCAGATTCAAATATTTTAATGCTTTCATCTTACCCTCCATAAATTTGAGCTTGTGATAAACTCTGCCTTTATCCTAACCCCTGCAAAGTCCAGCTCATCATGCCTTAAACTTAAAATTCTCCTTAAAGCTTGTCTGTAACTATGGCCCAGCCTATGTCTCTAACCTCCTCCAACTCGACAGTTTTCTGAGAACTGTGTTCCTCAAATTCTAGCCTCCTGTGCATCTTGATTCACTCTTCTTTCTAAAAGTACCTTCCTGACTTAGCCTCTAAATGTGTACAAGTTCAGGAAGTGCGTGTTCTGGCATGCAGTTACTCAGAAGCATGGAAAGGAAGTCTGCCTTAAGAGTGGGCACATCTTTTTATTTAATTCTCCTTGGCATCTTGAGGCATTTGGTAATTCATATGCCTCTTGCATGTCATTGGAATTGAATATGTAAATCTCCCTTCACTTCAACGTGTTTGGCGTGGGTTTTAGCTAATGAGGTAGGTGAGCTTTTGAATGATGAAGGGGCATGAAAGCATGTGTTAGTAAGTCAGAATTCAGTATTTACCATGATTAACTTTGAGAAGCAATCTCCTGATGGTTCACAGTTCCATGTCATGGACCTATCATTTGATGGTGTGCTCTGATATGTCTTTGTTGAGATTGGAAGGTTATTGGCAGTGTTATGCTACTAAATGCACTGTGGATTTCATGATATTTAATATTTACACACAAGGGTTCAGCCCTGTGCTTTTCATTGTACTTACTATCAGCTTCCAGTATTGTAAGTAAAGTGAGCTACTTTTGTGATTGAAGTAGCTAGAAGATGAGACTTTGTGACGGAAGATTGCAGCTCCCCCACCCATCCCACTAAACCTCTTTTTTTTTTTCCCTAGAACAAAGACCTAACTAGTCTCTGTCCACCATCAACTCCTCTATCTGACACAACTTGTTCTTGCATTGTATTTGTTCTTACAAAACATGGTTGGAGGCACGCAAATGGATGTTGCAAAGGCTGTGGGCTCTGACAACATTCCGGCAATAGTACTGAAGATTTGTGCTCCAGACCTTGCTGTTCACTGACTTCTACCCAACAATGCGGAAAATTGCCTGAGTATGTCCTGCGCAGACACAGCAGGATAAATCTAACCCAGCCAATTATTTTCCCTCAAAGTGAAAGAAGGGGTCATTGACAGTGCTATCAATCAGGGCTTCAAAGAAATAATTTGCTCAGTTAAGTTTCTGCCAGGACTCTGCTTGTGACTTCATTTCAGCCTTAGTCCAAACATGTGAAGGACAGTCCTGGAAATGACATAATAGAGAATTTGCTACTTACAGCTGTCAAGTCTTCCAGGAAGGGCTGTAGCTGCTAGGCTGAGAGGCCATCACTGTGCCTCTGGATCCAAGATCACATCAGCATTGAATTTTCCCACTAGTCAGCTCCCAATCATCAGTAAGTGATGGAAGGTGTCTTCAACAGTGCTACCAAGCAGCACCTGCTTAGCAACAACCCGATCACACGCCCATTTGGGTTCCACGAAAGCCATTCAGCTCCTGATCCCATTACAGCCTTGCTTCAAATGTGAACAAGAGCTGAATTCCAAAGATGAGGTAAAAGTGACAGCCCTTGAAATCAAGGCCACTTTTAACCGCGTGCATCAAGGAATCTGAACAAAACTGGAATCCGTAGGAATCTGGGGACAAACTCTCCACTAGTTGGAGTTATACCTGGTATGTGGTAGCATGGTTATGATTGATGGAGGTCAGCCATCTCCGCTCCAGGACATCTCTGCGGGAGTTCTTCAGGGTAGTGCCCTAGGCCGAACCATCTTAAGCTGCTTCATCAATGACCTCCACTTGATCATTAGATCAGAAGTGGGGATGTTTACAAATAATTGTGTGATGTCTGGCACCACTTACAACTATTCAGATTCTGAAGCAGTCTCTGTTCAAATCTAACAATATCTCGACAATATCCAGGCTTGAGCTGACAAGTAACATTTGCACCACACACATGTCAGGCAGTGACCATCTCCAATAAGACACCATCTAAACAGTGCCCCTTGACCTTCAATGGTGTTACCATCACTGATTCCCCCACTATCGACATTCTAGGGGTTATGAATGACCAGAACTCAACCGGACTTGCTATATAAATACAATAGCTACAAGAGCAGCTCAGCAGTTAGGAGTACTGCAGCGAGTAACTCGCCCCCTGACTCCCGAAAACCTATCCACTATCTACAAGATAAGACAGGAGTGTAATGGAATACCCCCCTACTTGCTACGACAACACTCGTGATTGGCACCACATCCGCAAACATCCATTCTCTCCACCACCAATGATCAGTAGCAGCGTGTGTATAATCTACAAGAATCACTCCAGGATTTCACCAAAGATCCTTAGACAGCCAAACCTTAGGACCACTTCCATCTAAAAGGACGAAAACAAACGATACATAAGAACACTACCACCTGTAAGCTTCCCTCTAAGCTACTCCCCATCCTGACTTGGAAATATATTGCCGTTCCTTCACTGTGTCGCTTTGTTAAAATCCTGGAATTCCCTCCCAAATGGGCATTGTGCTTCTACCTACAGCAATGGACTGCAATAGTTAAAGCAGTTCACCACCAAAGTCTCGAAGGCAACTGAGGATTTGCAATAAAGCAGTTCAGGCAGCATCAGAGGAGCAGGAGAGTCGATGTTTCTGGTTGAGACCCTTCATCAGGACTCCCACTGCAACCCACTGGTGATCTCCTCCGCCCTGAAGCTCTTCGACCAAATAGTGAAACAAAGCCATTACTACAGCCACATTTCCTACTCAGTACCTTCCCATGCAGCCGTCTCATACCCCATGGACTCCAAACAACTTTCAGACCGTCCTGATTTGGCCCAAACCACAACAGCCGCCCAGTCTTGATGGGTCCCAACCTGAAACGTCGACTCTCCTGCTGCTTTGCTGCCTGACCTAAGTTTCTCCAGCTCCACACTGTATTGACTCTGACTCTGACTCTAGCATCTGCAGTTCTTGCTATCTCCGATGGGCAATAAATGCTGGTCAGCCACGACATCCCAAGTCTTGAACAGTTCTCTCAACGTTGCTAATTTTTTTGCCATTTAGTAGGATACACAAAGTATTCTTTGTTCCAGCCCTACTCATACCCCTCTGCTGTTTTATTTCTGGGACATGATAGTGCATTTTCCTCATCTTGCCTTGAGCCAGAAAATATTCTTCACTTTGTTTCCAATTTCTATCCTTCTTGCCCTCAAGTTCTCTATCTGATTCCTCCCTCTTCTTCCTTGACTTTTCTGTCTTTGTTTTACGGAATCAGTTGCTATTCATTTTCAAGACCACTGACTTCCATAGCTACCTTTTGACAGTACTTCCTCGTGTACTTTTTTTTTTTAGGACTCTATTTTGTCTCAGACAGAAAAACTGGAAATGTCACAGGAGTGGCTCAGTGGTTAGCTCTGCTGCCTCGCAGTGCCAGGGACCTGGGTTTGATTCCAGCCTTGGGTGACTGACTGTGGAATTTGCGTGTTCTCCCTGTGTCTGCATAGGTTTCCTGTGGGTGCTGCAAAGATGTGCAACTAGGGTAGATTGACCATAGTAAATGTGGCTTTAGGGGGATGGGTTGGGGTCTGGGTGGGATGCTCTTCAGAGGCTTGGTGCAAACTTGATGGGCGAAATGGCCTCCTTCCACACGGTAGGGATTTTATGATTCTACATTGCTCTGACGTGCAGTTATCCAGACTAGTGCTTCTGTTAAGCCTTCCATTTTTCATTCAAAGTGAAGAATTCACCCACCGTTTTTGAAAGCCCTTGACTGTACCCATTCTATTTTACATGCGTTCAGTCTCACTTCTTTGAACCTCCTCCTTTAACCTTTTAATGGGTTCTTCCTTTTGCATCCACCCACCAACCTCAATTAAGTAAATCATCCTCCATCATTTCTACCAACTGAAGCATGATGCCGCCACTAAACACAGCTTCTATCTTCTCCCTTTTTCAACATTTCAAAATGACTTCCCTCCACAACACCCTGGTTAACTCTTCAGTTACTCGCCTTACCCTCTCCTGTTCCCACACCACCTTTCATGCAGGTAGAGGAGATTCAACAACTGCCCATTTACCTTCTTTCTCACTGTTCAAGATTCCAAACACACTTAGATGAAACAGCAATTTACTTGTATGTTTAACTTGGTGTGCTGTATTTGCTGCCCATTGTATGGCCTCTTTCTGTAGAAGATACCAAACTCAGACTGTATGAATCTTTCGTGGAATGTCTTCATAACTGATTTACTATGTTTTGCTCTTCAGCTGCCTTGACTCCACATTACCATCTACCTCCCAGTTTTAAGGTAACCAGCACCTGCTGACCTTTTAATTGAACTTTGAATAATAATCAGTAATCACTATCTGCTCTCCAGTCAGGTGCAAACTTGCAACTTGTCAACAGCATTGCTGTGGGTCTGGAGTCACATGTAGGCCAGACAAGATAAGGATGGCAGTTTCCTCCCCAAAGGACATTAATGAACCAGGTGGGTTTTCCCAACAATTGACAATGGATTCATGGTCATCATTAGACTGTTAATTCCAGATATTTTTACTGAATTCAAATTTCACCATCTGCCATGGCAGGATGCAAACCCAGGTCCCCAGAACGTTGTCTGGGTCTCTGGATTAACAATCCAGCGTTAATACTACTAAGCCATCGCCTCCCCAATGATCTAGTCCGCTCCTATGCTCACAACATCAAAACAATCATCTAATAAGGAGGTCGAGGATGATAAGAGCGTTTCCTTTGTTTAGATTCAGGACACTAATTTTGGATTAAATTCTATAGTTTTTAAAGTTAGTGAAATTCCTGCATACTTTAGTTCCTCTTATTCAGAGTTCCTTCACTCAAGATTAGTTGATTAATTAGTCAATTTCCAAACCATAATAAGTCTAAAATAACCTGTTCCCTGGTTGGTTCTTCAATACGCTGCTCTAGAAAACCATATTGTATACATTGTTGTTGATATGAGCTCTCCTACTCAAATTCGTGACAACTGTCTTGTCGTTGCATGGTTTGCAGTCCTAAACACTCTGTTACAAAGTCTGCCCTGTACTTTGCACCCTCTTACCTAAACAAAAACCCGACAATTAGCAGCTGTACCTTTAGCTGACTAGGCTGCTCGGTTCTGTACTTCTCTCCCTAAACTGCTATCTGTCCACTTTTTTTGAAACTCCTTAAAACCTGCCTCTCTAACCAAATTTTGTCACTAAAAAAATCTCCTTTGGCTATTTTTTTCTTGTTCATATTTCTATGAATTTATTAGCAGAGGTAGGGCACTTGACCCCTTGAGTCTGTTCCACCATCTTAGTGTGTTAAATGCTGATCTAATTGCTGCATTTTCCTGCCTAGCCGAAATAACCTTTTACCCCTTGGCTGATCAAGCATATATGTACCTCTGCATTTAAAAATATTCAACAGCTCCTCTTCCATCTTTTGATGAAGCAAGTTCTAAAGATACATGATCCTCTGGAAAAATAAATTCCCCTTACCTGTGTCGTGGATGGGTGATCCCACAAGACCCTGTCGAGAGCCTTGGGGCCTCGTATGTTTCAATTAAGGCACTTCTCTTATGCTTTTAAATTCCAGCAAGTACAAGCCTAACTTATCTTACCTTTCCTCATAAGATGACCCACTCATTTCAGAATTAATTTAATGAACCTTCTTTTGAATTACTTCCAATGTTGATCTCCTTAGTTAAAGAATGTAAATACAACGTACACAGCACTGCAGTGCCGTGTATACCTGAAGCATAAAACCTATTTTTGTATTCTTGTTTGATTTTATTGTCATGTGTGCCAACGTATAGTGAAAAGCTTTGTTTACAAGTAGTACAGGCAGATCATAGTAAGGATATACAGATCAAGAAGACTTAGAGGCATACAGGTTACATTGCACAGGGTGTGCACTAGGCATGATCAACATTAGCAAGGTCAGCGTTATTTGAGGCCAGAGAGTCCATTCATCAGTCTAATAACAGCTGGGAAGATGTTCCTGAATCTGCTCGTGCGTGAGCCAGGCATCTGTATCTTCTGCCTGACAGGTGAGGTTGTAGGAGATCATTACTAGGGTGTGATGGGTATTTGATGTTGATAGACTTTCTGTGGCAGCAAGCCGTGCAAATGGAGTCAATGGCTGGAAGGTTGGCTTCCATGATGGTCTGGGTTGTGTACACAACATTGTGTAGTTTCTTACGGTCGTGGGCAGAGCAACTGCCTTACTAGGCTGTTATGCATCTGGACAGTATGCTTTCAATAGTGCGTCGGCAGAAGTTGGTGAGGATCCTTATGGAAATGCCAAACTTCCTGAGGAAGAAGAAGCATTGTTGTGCCGCCTTGATTGTTGCATCTACGTGGGAAGTCCAGGACAGGTTGTCGGCTATCGTCACTCTGAGGAACTTGATGCTGTCAACCTCCGTTACATTGATGCAGATGGGGGTGTGTTCTCTTCCTTTCTTTCTGAAATTGATGATCAGTTCTTTAGTTTTGCAGACAATGAGAGAGAGATTGTTTTCATTGCACCACATCACCAAGCCCTCTATCTCCCTTCTGTATTTTGACTCGTCGTTGTTAGATATCCATCCCACTACAGTGGTGTCGTCAGCGAACTTGTAAATGGTGTTCATTCAAAATTTGGCACCACAGCCATGGGTGTACAGGGGGTACAGTAAGGGACAGAGGATGTATTCTTGGTGGGGCTCCAGCGTTGTTATTGTGGAGAAGATGCAGTTACCTAATTTCACTCGGAGCTTTCTGACCCACCGACTGCAGAGGGCGGAACCAAGACCAAAGTAATGGAGTTTTGAAATCAGCATGGAGGGGATAATGGTGTTGAAGGTAGAGCAGGAGTCTGGCGTAGGTGTCTTTGTCCAGATGTTCCAGGGATGAGTGCGGGGCTAGGGATATGGCATCAGCTGTGGACCTGTTATGTCAGTAGGCAAATTGTAGGGGATTGAGGCAGGCTGAGAAACTGGAGTTGATGTGGGCCATGACTAGTCTCTTGAAGCACTTCATGGTTATTTAGGTCAGAGCCACTAGGTGCTAGTTACTCTGGAACTCTGTAAACCCTCTGGAACATTTATCCACTCAATATCATAGAAGTACAAGATATCGATTACCCATTGTACTCTCAGGACACCTCATGAAATTCACTATATTGGTTCTTGAAAGTTCTGTCTTTTGCTTATGTGCCTTTTGAATGTTAGGATACTGCGAAAACTCTATTGTCGCTGTTTGAAAAATGCCATTAGATATTTTGTGCCCAGTTAGAAGACAAAAGGGACCTTGGTTGACGACTCATTTGCATTTTGGAGAATATAATGCATACTCAGACTGGCATTTGCAATACTAAATTGTGGATGCAATGGATGCAATACTAAATTGTGTATACAAATTCATAATGTAATTTGAATTCAGAATTCCATGATAGTAAAGACAAGAAAGTGCCACCGAAACAGACTAATATTTGTTTATTCCTGGTAAAGTGTCAAATAAAATATAGCGTTTCGGGCCTAGACCCTTTCTGAAGAAGGGTCTAGGCCCGAAACGTCAGCCTCTCTGCTCCTATAATGCTGCTTGGCCTGCTGTGTTCATCCAGCCCTGCACCTTGTTGTCTCGGATTCTCCAGCATCTGCAGTTCCTACTGTCTCCAAATAAAATATAGCGTTGTGTGGACTTTATTTCCTTCTACTTCTTGTATATTAACTTTTGAGAATGCCTGACTGTGGATGTTACGAAGGTGCATTATATTTAATATTGCTTGGAGCGCTTGAATGTTGAAGGAGTGTGGAAAATGAGTTTATTTCAAGCTTTGTAGAAATGTGTGGAGTTTTTTGGGACATTGAAAGCTCACTGGATTCTGGAGATTTCTCTAAACAAGGCTTCTTGTAAAGTGCATGATTGAGAACTGTGTGCTTTGCTGTTTTCTGTTGGGGCTGATTTTGGAACAAACGGAGTTAGAGGGAAGCCTGCTAAGAACAAATTGCTCACCAGGTCTCCCATTTCTGAAAAGCCACCCCTCTTGTAGAGTTCAAGGTGTGATTGATTTGTTTTTGAATTTGTTTGTTATTGAAAGAACGGTTCAAAATTGTGTGTCTGCAGAATTTGAGACAACAGTTTGTGATCGACCACATGCACTAGCACTTTAGAGGAACACACTCTGGAAAATTCCATGCTCCATACTTTTACCTTCAGGAGTAACCCATTAACCGAAGTGTTTTCATTTTCCAGAAAGCCAGTCTCTGCAGATAAATCTTTATTCTCTCTCCCTCCAGAATTATCTGTGTTTTAGAGTGATAAACACTGTGTTGCATCTCCATTGATTAAGTCTTGTTTTGATAATAAGAACATAAATTTAAGAAACCTGGTTGATTAGGTCTTATTTTAAAAACCTGTTATAGGCAAGGTATTTAATTTATCATTTTATTAACCGCGAAATCATTTTGTTTCATGTTGTGACCGTTGCAGGAGTGGGACTAGTGCAACCGTACACTCCTCTTCCAACATCAGTCATACAGTGGGTATTAAGTTCTACACAGGGGATGTGACCAGCTGTTAGAACGGCAGTGGGTGTCATACCATTTTCTGTGTACTGCTTTATTACATTTCATGTGAGGTCTGACTGCTCACTGGAGATTTCAATTGAGACAACTATAAATAGCTTTTCTTTTAGTGATTTCAGCACTTGAGTGAATGCTAGCTGTTGGTGGTTGATTCTGTTAGTCGTGAGTTTGAATTATACTAGATATCTGAAAGCTGGCATTCACTTATCTTTTGGGCACCACTATTGCGGAATAATTAGTGGATTGGATTTATAAACAATGCATACTGCTTAGAACATCTAGTGCGGACAGCATTTCTGAATAGAAGGTATATGCCTCGCAAGATTCTTCATAATTCTAACTTGTAACTGAATAAGTGAATGCAGTTTATGGAGGTTATGTAGACATTTCTGAAAAGACGTAATCCAAGAGAGGTTTCCGCAGAGTTACTTTTGAGTACAGTGTATTTGTATTGTATCACGTGGGTTTGTTCTAAACTGACAGGAATACAGCAATTTTTCAGGCTTCATCTTTTATCTGCTTTTGAATCATCTATTAGGATTATTTTTCCATAATTGATTTTCTAAGTATTTTTCCTTTAGTTTTATTGTTCCCAATTGTAATTCTGTGCAAAAGATTGTCAATCAATTTTTATGAGCTGATAGTTTTAACATCTGGAGCAAAGTAGTCTGTATGTAGTTCTGGCTTCCTGTGGACTGTACTTCATTTTATAGATTTATAAATTGTGAATTAAATGATTTGTTCTTTAAGTTGACTTGAAAGCAGAAGGAATTTGGTCTGTGAATTCAAAGATCTTACGATATGTACAACATGCTTCCAGCTAATCTTTATTAATGCTACTGTATGCGTATATTAGTCAGAAATAAACTGATGTATATGCTGGCATTACTGATTTATGCTGACAGTTTAGACGAAAAGTTTTTGGCTCCAAATGCTTTAGTCAAGTGGTGAAGGTATGGTATTTCGTAAAAATAAAAAGGAATTATGTGCTAATTTGAGATAATTTGGATGTTATTTGAAACTGTACTAAATTTGTCTGTAAATTTGATTTAAACAACTTGGTTTTATATCTCCTTCACATTGGATGCTTCACCCATGTTTGCCAAAGTTTTGATATGCCCAGCAGTCAAACTGAGAAGTGGAAAGACCAAAAACAGTCTTGGTGGAAAAAGAACAACACTTGAAAAGATAAGATTCACGCCAGGGGAACAGAGCAGGCCAGGTGGCATCAGAGGAGTAGGAAGGTTGACGTTTCGGGGCAGGACCCTTCTTCAGAAATGGGGAGGGGGAAGGGAGCTGTGAAGTAGAGGGAGGAGGGGTGGGTCTGGGGAAAGGTAGGTGGGGTGGTGATAGGTTGGATGCAAGTAGGGGATAGTGGGGATTGGTCAGCGGGAAAGATGATGGACTGGTTGTGTCAGGTTGAGGGGCAAGAGGAAGAGTTGGACATGGGAGATTTTAAAACCCGGCTTCATCCCCTCCCGGGTCTGCGTGGTCTCCCATTTAAAACAAATGAGAATTTTGAGGGTCATGAGTCAGTGAAATTCTTTACCCCAGAGAGCAGTGGAGACAGAGACAAAAATAGAAATTGCTGGAAAAGCTCAGCAGGTCTGGTAGCATCTGTGGAGAGAAATCAGAGTTAACATTTCAGGTCAAGTGACCCTTCCTCAGAACCCAGGAAATGTTAACTCTCATTTCTCTCCACACGGATACTGCCAGACTTGCTGATCCTTTCCAGCAAATTCTGTTTGTCTCTGCCTCCACTGCTCTCTGGGGTAAAGAATTCCACAGTTCTTTCATGTTTTTATTGTGCAGTGAAGGCAAGTTCGTTAAATATTTCAAGGCAAACATAGATTCTTGATAAGGGCGTGAGAAGGTGTCTGTGTTAGACAGGAAAGTGTACTTAAGGCCACAGTCAGATCAACCATGGTCATCTTGACCTATTTCTGTTCCTAATTTAGGTTTGTAGAATATAACATTATAACATTAACTTTGTATAGTTGAGTTGTGGATTGTTGCTGCATTTTGCGCAGATAAGTAACTGTTCAATGCAGGCACAGTGAATGCATGATTTGCCATAGTGTATATGACCCAAGTGTAGTGGAATCTAGGCAGTTAGAGAGAATGAAGAAAATGATCTATTGTCACACTTCAAAAGTGGTGATATTTATTAAGTTTGGTCCATCTATGTGGTTTATTGATGGTGAATTGGCATACCAAATTTTGACTTAGCTTGAAATTTCCCATGAATTTAATTCTTGTGTTGCATAATTTTGCATTTGTATTAGCTTGATTTAGCCAGTAAAATTCCAAGTCACTGAATTCAGAAGATTAGTTTAAGAACTGTTGGGCGTGGAGAACAAGTTGATTAAATGAAAAGCAAATAAAATCTTGTAGAAAATCTGTTTACTCAAAACATAAGGGAGAAGAGAATTGGAGATAGGGAGATTCCTGGAGTCATATTTTATGTTCCTAAAATTTTATCCTGTTCACTAGCTATTTATTTTGAGGCAATACATTCCTTTTTTTTTTGGAAACAAGGAACTTGACCAATTCCTTCAGAGATAGTAGGAACTGCAGATGCTGAAGAATCTGAGATAACAAGGTGCAGAACTGGATGAACACAGCAGGCCAAGCAGCATCAGAGGAGCAGCAAGGCTGACGTTTCGGGCCTAGACCCTTCTTCAGAAAA
>NC_063341.1:32676649-32693102 GCF_021869965.1 Rhincodon typus | reverse complement strand
AACCCCCTTCCCCTCCCCCATTTCTGAAGAAGGGTCTAGGCCCGAAACGTCAGCCTTCCTGCTCCTCTGATGCTGCTTGGCCTGCTGTGTTCATCCAGCTCTGCACCTTGTTATCTCACTTGATCAATTCCGTTTCTTTTCAATCTGGGTCATGATTTTATAGATTATCTATGAATCTTTTCCCAGACCTGCAGTTTTACATCACCCACAATGTCCAATGCCCAAAACTGGGCAGGGATTGTACAGTACTAGTACTTATAATCATTTTGTTCTTCCGCAGTTCCTTTTTTCTTTTAACGTCAAAATAGCGTTGCTATTCGTCGCTCTTCTGTCCAAATGGAAAGACTTAATACTTCCTCATTGATATTCCCAGTCTGTTTGATCTGTTTTGTTGAGTTCCTGTCCTTTCTTTATATGACGTAAAGCTAAAAATCTTAACTGAATTCCATACAAAACATGGACCGTTTTAATACTTTTTATTTTCTGTGCTTATTAATTTTGTAGTTGACAAACTTTGAAATATAATTTTCTTTTATCCAAGATATGAATATATATATTATTTACAGATAGTCAAAATTGGGCTTGAGTGCAGATCACGATATTTCTTTGTATTTACAGAGGAAAAAGACATGAAAACTAGAGAATTCAAAAATAAATAGTGATGTCTTGAAAAGAGTCCATGTTACAGAAGAGGTGGTGCTGGAGGTCTTAAAACGCACCAAGGTAGATAAATCCCCAGGACATTGTGGGAACCTAAGGAGGAAATTGCAGAGCCCTTAGCAGAGGTATTTGTGTCATTAGCCACCCACACCCATGGCTGTGATGTTGTGCCATTATTTAAGAAAGGCTGCAAGGAAAAACCAGGGAACTATTGACCGGTGAGCCTAATGTTTGCAGTTGGTAAGTTGTTGGAGGGGACTCTGAGACACCAAATCTATGTGTATTTGGAAAGGCAAGGACTGACTAGGGATAGTCAGCATGGCTTTGTGCATGGGAAATTGTATGTCTCAAATTTGAATTTTTTTGAAGAGATGACCAAGAAGATTGAGGGCGGTGTGGTAGATGATGTCTCTACATGGACTTCAGCAAGGCCTTCAAGGTACCACCTGGTAGACTGATTAGTAAGGTTAGATCACATGGGATCCAGGGAGAGCTACCCAGTTGGATACAAAATTGGTTAGAAGTTAGGAGACAAAGGGTGGTAGTAGAGGGATGTGACCAGCAGTGTGCCGCAAGGATCGGTGTCAGGTCCAGTGTTGATGTTCATTTATATAAACGATTTGGATGAGAATATAGGAGGCACGGTTAGTAAGTTTGCAAATGACACCAAAATTGTTGGTATAGTGCACAGTGAAGAAGGTTATCTAAAAGTACAATGGGATCTTGATCGACTGGGTCATTGGACTGAGGAATGGCAGATGGAGTTTAGTTTAGATAAATACAAAGTGTTGCATTTTGGCAAGAGAAACCAGGGCAGGATTTAAACAGCTGCCAAACAAAAAGACCTGGGGTGTGGGTACATATTTCCTTGAAAGTGGTATCACAGGGAGAGGTGGTGAAGCAGGCATTTAGCATTCTTGCCTTCATTGGTCAGAGCCTTGAGGCGGGATGTCATGTTACAACTGTACAAGACATTGGTAAGGCCACATTTGGAGTACTGCTTATAATTCTGGTCACCCTGCTGTAGGAAGAATGTTATTAAACTGGAAAGAGTGCAAAAAAATTTACCAGGATGTTGCCTGGAATGGAGGGTTTGAGTTATAATGAGAGACTGGATAGGCTGGGACTTTTATCCCTGAAGCATAGGAGGCTGAGGGGTGACTGTTTCATGATTTACAACATAATGAAGGGCATGGACGGGGTAAATAACCAGGATCTTTTCCCCGCGGTAGGGGAACCCAAAACTAGAAGGCTAGGTTTAAGGTGAGAGGGGAAAGATTTAAAAGACCTGAGGGAACCTTTCTTATGCAGAGGGTGGTGCATATACAAAATGAGCTGCCAAAGGAAGAGGTAGAAGCGGATACAATTACAACTTTTAAAAAAAATTTGGTCAAGCACATGGATAGGAAAGGTTTATGAGGATATGGGCTAAATGCAGGCAAATGGGACTAGTTAAGTTTAGGAAACCTGGTCAACATGGACAAGTTGGACTGTATGACCGAATTGCACCATTTGTAACATCCTATTCTATTTCCTACCTCCCAACCAATGACCACCCTATGTCGCAATGTTGCTTGTGATTCATTTTTGTTAATCTGTTGTGTGGAAAACCAGTCAGAGGCTTCTGAGAGCACAGTTGTTGAAATGGAGTGTGAATCCCAACACACCTGGTGAACCTCCTCTGCACCCTCTCTAAAGCATCCACATCCTTTTGGTAATGTGGTGACCAGAACTGTACGCAGTATTCCAAATGTGGTTGAACTAAAGTCCTATACAACTGTAACGTGACCTGCCAACTCTTGTACTCAATACCCCGTCAGATGACGTCCGATACCTTGATGTCAGTGGTGGGGAAGCTGCTGGAGAAGATACTGAGGGATAGGATCTATTTACATTTGGAAGAAAATGGGCTTATTAGTGTTAGGCAGCATGGTTTTGTGCAGGGAAGGTCATGCCTTACCAACTTGATAGAATTCTTTGAGGAAGTGACAAAGTTGATAGATGAGACAAGGGCTGTAAATGTCATATGCATGGACTTGATAAGGTTCCCCATGGTAGGCTGATGGAGAAAGTGAAGTCGCATGGGGTCCAGGGTGTACTAGCTAGATGGATAGAGAACTGGCTGGGCAACAGGAGACAGTTGTAGTGGAAGGGAGTTTCTCAAAATGGAGAACTGTGACCAGTGGTGTTCCACAGGGATCCATGTTGGGACCTCTGTTGTTTGTGATATACATAAATGATCTGAAGGAAGGTATAGATGGTCTGCTTAGCAAGTTTGCAGATGACACGAAGATTGGAGTAGCATACAGTGAAGGGGACTGTCGGAGAATGCAGCAGAATATAGATAGATTGGAGAGTTGGGCGGAGAAATGGCAGATGGAGTTCAATCCAGGCAAATGCGAGGTGATGCATTTCGGAAGATCCAATTCAAGAGAACTATATGGTAAATGGAAAAGCCCTGGGGAAAATTGATACACAGAGATCTGGGTGTTCAGGTCCATTGTACCCTGAAGGTGGCAACGCAGGTTGATAGTGGTCAAGAACGCATATGGCACGCTTTCATTTATCGGACGGGGTATTGAGTGCAAGAGTTGGCAGGTCATGTTACAGTTGTGTAGGATTTTGGTTCGACTACATTTGGAATACTGCGTATAGTTCTGGTCGCCACATTACCAAAAGGATGTGGATGCTTTGGAGAGGGTGCAGAGGAGGTTCACCAGGATGTTGCCTGGTATGGAGGCCGCTAGCTACGAAGAGAGGTTGAGTAGATTAGGATTATTTACATTAGAAAGACGGAGGTTGAGGGGGGACCTGATTGAGGTCTACAAATTCATGAGAGGTATAGACAGGGTGGATAGCAAGAACCGTTTTCCCAGAGTGGGGGACTCAAATACTAGGGGTCACGATTTCAAGGTGAGAGGGGAAAAGTTCTTTATGCAGAGGGTGGTGGGTGCCTGGAACACGTTGCCAGCAGAGGTGGTAGAGGCGGGCACGATAGTGTATTTAAGATGGATCTAAACAGATAAATGAATGGACAGGGAGCAGAGGGATACAGATCCTTGGAAAATAGGCAACAGGTTTAGATAGAGGATCTGGATCAATGCAGGCTTGGAGGGCCGAAGGGCCTGTTCCTGTGCTGTAATTTTCTTTGTTGTTTTGTTCTTTGACCTGGTTGCAGTTTGTTGCACTTTGGCAACTGACGAGATGATTTGTTCCTTTTTTATGTTTTGACAATGGGCTAAAGGGGATATAAGGTTGTAGAAGTGTTGCTGTCTTACTGGATGACAACTTTGTGCATGCCCATTTCACAATGGACCTACATCACCAAAATATACCAACAATTTCACTGATTCTGCATGTGAACAAACTTGAGGGCATCGAATGATTCTGGCTTCCATTCATTACCATCTTTGACAATGATACTAGGAACACCTCTAAGATCTGCCCTTGATTACAGGTTGTCTAATAGGGATGCAGGCTAATGTAACAAAAACAGAAGTTGCTGGAAAAACTCAGCAGGACTGACACCATCTGAAGGTTCTGAAGAAGGGTCACTGGACCCAAAATGTTAATTCTGTTTCCTCTCCACAGATGCTGCCAGATCTCCTGAGTTTTTCCATCAATTACTGTTTTTGTTTCTAATTTCCAGTATCTGCAGTTCTTTTTGTTTTGAACAGGCTGTTGTAGGTGAGCTTGAAATGACCATATCCTCAATTGCAGAATGCATTGTTTAAATTTCACACATCAGAATTTTGCATATGGGATATAAAATCCTGGAATGCTGCACGATAATTTTCATGTGGTAAAAGTCTAAGGTGCATTGCCCATTTCGTTGAACAAAATATCCTGTTTAAAAGCATCCTTTTTAAAAAGCCAGAAGGCTGAAATCTGCGTCCATATCTTCTTCAGCTGGCTGTTGTGAATGCCTATTTCATTTCCTTATTGCTGGTTCTGATTCATTATGATCTGTGCATTGGGTAATTTAGTTTCCTCTGTCAAATTTTAAATTGTGTAAGGTGTGTTATTTCTAGGCTTATTCTTTGCAGGATATAAATATATGTCCTTGCATCTTCACGTTTACCACCGGAATCTCAAATCCACAATGCTGCTCTCTAGCTTCATAAAGCAAACTTTTTGACTCTGCCCCTTTAGGAGATGTTCGGTCAAATGATCAGAGGTCTGGTCAAAGAGGGTGTCTGTTATGGGTGTCTTGAAGGAGGAAGCAAGCTAGAGTGGTCGATAAGTTTTTTTTTTGGGAGGTCCAAAGCCTAGTGCCTTGCCAACTGAGGGTACGACCATCAAATGTGGAAAAACTAAATTCAGAAGACCTGAATTAAGAGTGCTGATGTCTTGGAGGATTATGGGGCTAGAGAAGATTAGAGAGAGGGGGAAGTCATGAGGTGTTTTGAGACAAGAATTAGAATTTTAAAGTGAGGGTTGCTTTTATTTTTATTCATTAATGGGAAATGGGTGCAAATGGCAAAGCCATCATTTGTGGCTTGCCCTTATTTGGCCTTGAAAAGATAGTGATAAGCAAGTTTCTTGAACCTCTACAGTTCACATGGTGTGAATATGCTAACTGATGGGAACTGGTAGGTAGGATGTTCCATGCTTCTAACCCAATGCTGATAACGTAATGATAATATGTCTTTTGACATCAGGATAGTGTGTCCATGCATCTGCTGTCACTGTCCTTCCAAATGGTAGACATTATGGATTTGGAAGATGCAGTTGATGGAACCTTGGTGAACTTTGCAGAGCATGTTGCAGATGGTACTCGTGTAAGCCAATGACGGTGGGGAAGTAAATTTTGAAGTGAAGCCTTGAGGGCTGATCAGGTGGGCTGCTTTATCTTTGTCACTATTGAGCTTCCTCAGTGTTGCTGCAATCTCAAACAAAGTGGACTTTTGCTTTTAAATAGATAGACTTTGGGGTGTTGGGAAGTTAGTACCTGCTGCAGAATTTCTAGCCACTGACCTGTTCTTGTTGCCACAAGATTCACATGTTATTGGTCAATGGAAACACCAGGATGTTGGTGTAGGTTCAACCACTTATGTTTAAATAACACATTTTAATGTAAAACAAGTTTTCAAAACACTTCATGGGAACTTTATAAAACTTTATAAAACTTTAATATGATGCCAAGCCACAAAAATAGATATTGGGTCAGATAAATAAAATGTTTGGTCAGAGATATTTATTTATTTTAAGGAGCGTCTTTAAGAAAAATTATAGTAGAGGGTGCAGAAACTTTCAACTCCCCCTCCCACTCCTTGGACGCCATGTCCACCCTGGGCCTCTTGCAGTGCCACAACACTGCCACCCGAAGGTTGCAGGAACAGCATCTCATATTTAGCTTGGGAACCCTGCAGCCCAATGGAATCAATGTGGACTTCACAAGCTTCAAAATCTCCCCTCCCCCGACCGCATCCCAGAACCAGCCCAGCTCGTCCCTGCCTCCCTAACCTGTCCTTCCTCCCACCTATCCCCATCTCCTACCCACTAGCCTCATCCCACCTCCTTGACCTGTCTGTCCTCCCTGGACTGACCTATCCCCTCCCTAACTCCCCATCTACACTCCCCTTTACTGGCTCCAACTCCGCCTCTTTGACCTGTCTGTCTCCTCTCCACCTATCTTCTCCTTTCTCCATCTTCTATCAGCGTCCCCCTCTCTCCCTATTTATTTCAGAATCCCCTTTCCATCCCCCATTTCTGAAGAAGGGTCTAGACCCGAAACGTCAGCTTTCCTGCACCTCTGCTGCTTGGCCTGCTGTGTTCACCCAGCTCTACATCTTGTTATCTCTGTCTCTTTCTTCAGATTAAGGTTTTTTTTTTAAACCCTGCAAAAAGAGACACTGCCTCTCCTTTTGGTGGCCTGAAGGTTTCTGACAGTATCATTCACATCCACAGGCTATTCAGCTCCCCAGGAGCCAATAGGTTGCTGTTAGGCTGGCCTTTGTCATCAACAACTTGTCACCACTCCACAAACCATTCAGCTACTTGTTACTGGCTATAATCTCTCTTTCTGCACACTTTCTGATATCAGCCTGAACTTGAGCCTAGCAGCAAAGTAACCACAAGTTATGAGTTTTAGTAACTTGCTTTAAAGATTGTTTTTTTCCATTTCCAGTCAGCGTCATACGGTATGGAAATGGACCCTTCGGTCCAACCAGTCCATGCTGACCTTGTTCCCAAATTAGTTTACATTTGTATACCTGCTTTTGTGATCTCAACCCACAGTGTCCTTTGGGATATCTTACATGGAGTACTTTTCAGTTCTGGTCACTATTGTAATGCAGACAAATACAAGAACTGATTTGTGGACTGCAACGTCTTACAAAGATCAATGAGATGGCTACTAAATTTGTTTTAATGTTGGTTAATCAATATACATTGGCCAGGACACCAAGAAGCTGCCCTCGGTCAGTTTGACGAGCGTCATGGGACATTTAACACTCCAGAAGCAGTCGTAGGGAAGCAGTTCCAGAGCTTACAGCCTAGATAATTGATGGCCCAGACATGCTGGTGAAGCAGTTAAAATCAGGGATGTGCTAGAGGTGAGAATTAGCTGAACGCAATATCCAGGTGGGTTGTGGGTTTTGAGTTTTGAGATTGACGTACACTTGCCAGCAACACACTTCACAACGTGGAGTTGTTGAGTTCATCAACTACTGCATTCACCATAATCACCAATCAAAAGCAGCTTTGTTCTGAAGTCAAGTCGAGCTTCCCTCCAGATTAAATGCTGATTTAGATTCCGTGGTATAAATAAACATTTAAGGTTACTGCTTATTTTTAATTTCTTAGGCAAGAAACAAATGCTGTTTAATGCTCATGTCTAGAGTAGCAAAGCCCTTAAAAGTTACAAAAGCTCAGCAGGCCAAGCAGCAGAGGTGCAGGAAAGCTGACGTTTCGGGTCTAGACCCTTCTTCAGAAATGGGGGAGGGGAAGGGGATTCTGAAATAAATAGGGAGAGAGGGGGAGGCGGATAGAAGATAGAAGTAGGTATGAATGGACAGATGTGTATGTTCCCAATGTAATTATGGTACCATGATTAATCTGTGCATGAGCAGATGCATCCGTGACATCACAGCCGCTCCTATTTTCTACTCAAGTTTTTTTTTTGAAAGCTTGGATGATTCAACCGTTTTATGTGGACATTGGAATCTGTGATTTCCTTGCACAAACAGCAAAACTTTAAACCACCTCTAACACTGAAAACATCCCAAGGCACCTCAGATGTGTCATTTAAAAATAAACATGTTGAGTTGCATGTGAGGTTGATTTCCACCTGGTGGTAGCATTGGTCATAAACACACCTTTACACAAATACAAAGGTATGCAAGTTAGAATCTGCTGCTACTTGTCCCAGCTTAATTTATAACCATTCAACTTGCTTCACCAATGCACTATTGTTCTTGTGGCTGCATCCTACCTCTTAAGTTACAGGCATCTTAAACAAATGTTACAGAATTCTAGTATTCTTTGGTAGGGAAATTTACTACAGCAAAACAAGTTGTTTGGCAAACGTGTGAAATCATGCTTGCCCAGATGGCTCGAGGCCACCATCTTGAACTTGCATTGGGACAGATGTTGTTTTATATTAATTTGGTAGTTACATGATCAGGATCACTGAAAACAGCTTAGTTAAATAATGAGCTGAACTTAAATATGCTCGTTTGCAAGCTGTTAGACCCTGTATTTCTTTTCCCCAGAAAACAGTGGATACTGGGTTGTTAAATTTCTTTTGAAGCTGCATTGGATAGATCTTTGACAAACATTTAATTGAGGGTAATGGGAGGCAGAGGTTGAGACACAACTACAATTTTATCAACTGAAGTAGCGTACAGATGGGGCTGAATGACCTACTCCTCCTCTTATGTCCTATGTCACTACCACGGCGACTTTGAACTCTTTTCTCTTGGTCATTAGTTCAGGCCTCTGAACCAATCGTCCAGTAACAAAACTTTTAAAAACTGAAAAAACTGTGGATGCAGGTCTGGTGGCATCTGTGAAGAAAAATTTTTATTGAGCTGTGAATGAATGTTTGAATTACCTTAAACCTACTAGATTGAAAATGTATTTTTCTGTATATATGCAAATTATGACAGCATACCATTTACTGTACATCAGATATATTATCTTTCATTATCTCATTACCTTTCTAGTTATTGAACCACTATTAAAGATTTTTGCATAGTTTTCAGATCACTTCCACAAAATGATAGTTTACAGTATATTGGGCGGACTGTAATAAGGATGGGATGGTAAGAATGGGCCTGATATTGCAGGAAGGAGCCATAACTGAAGAGAAGTAATTGTTGAACAAAAACAGAAGTTGCTGGAAAAGCTCAGCAGGTCTGGCAGTTACTGGCTAATAAAAACAAGGAATACACTCTGCAGGACTTTCTCACTTGCACCCCCGCACTTTTGCTTTTGTGTGCCCACCCTCCTCCTCAAACAAAAGTGCTGGGTTCGTGCTCGTGGTGAGCAGTATTTTTTGTTATTTGATAAGTAGAGCCTTGGGTACACTGTTAGGGATTTTCCATGAATCCTTATCTTCTGGAAAAGTACTAATATAATATCTTTATTCAAAACGGGAAGGAGACAAAAACTGCTTGAGGCCTGTGAGCTTAATATCTGTAATTGGGGAAAATGTTAGAGTGTATAATAAAGGATCTAATAGCAGAACATTTACAAATACATGTCACACTTGAGCAGAGTCTGCATGGCTTCAAGAAGGGGAAATTATGTCTGACAAAGTTATTAGAATTCTTCGAAACGGTAACAAACAAGATGGATAAAGAGCCAGTCAATGTAAACTGTATCTTTTTGGGTTCTAAACTTATTTACAAAATGTATTGATAATTTGGATGAGTAAGTAAATGTACGATCAAGGTTGTGAATGACACAACAAAAAATGGAAGGTGACTGCTAAGGATAACACTAAGAGTCTGCGGAGGGATAATCTACTCGGGCTAAATGAGAGGTGATCTCATTGAAAGCTATAGTATTCTTGAGGGGCCTGACAAGGTAAATGCTGAGAGGATGTTTTCCCCCATGGAAGAGTCTAGGACCAGAGGGCATAGTCTCAAAATAAAGGGGTGCCAATTTATGAGTGAGATGAAGAATTTCTTCTGCGGGTTTAGAGTCTTTTGGAACTCCTTGCCCCTACAGCTTTCTGTGGCAGAGTCCTTTGTGTATAATTAAGGCTGAGATAGATTCTTGGTAGGAAAACCAGGGTTATGGGGAAAGGGCAGGAAAATAAATGTGAAGAATGTCATACGGATTGACCATGATCCTTTTAAATGGTAGAGCAGGCTTGCGGGGCCAAACAACTACTCCTGTTCCAGTTTCTTATAGATGATTATGTAAATGGAGAACAACTACAGAAAGTTGCAGCACAGACCGATTTGGCAGTCCTCCTAGAAAATCTAGCATGCAAGTGCAGCAGGCAATAAGGCCAAAATTCATTTACCTTTATTTTAATGGGCATTTCCATTTTTTAAAAAATATTCAATCTTGCTAAAACTTTATGGGGCACAATCTAGACCAATGTGAATAGTTTTCATCCTGTTACCTGGGGAACGATATACTGCCATTGTTGGCTGTCCAGAAAATGGTCACCAAGTTGATCCTAGGAATGAGAGATTTTTCTTTTTGAGGAGAGGTTGAGTAGGTTGGACTTGTACTCATGAGAGTTTAGAAGAATGAGAGGTGACTTTCTTGAAACATGCACAATTCTTAGGGGCAAAAGCAGAAATTGCTAGAGAAACTCAGCAGGTCTGGCAACATTTGTTGGGGAGGAAAAAACAAAACTGTTCATGTTTCAAATCCAGTGAGTCTTCAGAGCTCTGTTCTGATGAATAGTCACTGGACTCAAAACGTTAATTGTCTTTCCACAAATGCTACCAGACCTAGAGTTTCTCCAACAATTCCTGTTTTTGTTTGATTTCCAGCATCTGTAGTTACTTGTTTTATTTTAAGATTCTTGAGGCTCTTAACAGCTCTTATTTAGAGATTCTCTCTCCTTGTGGGTGGGTCTAGGACCAAAGGGCATAATTTCAAAGCAAGAGTTCACCAAAGTTAAGGCAGAGACAAGGATGAATGTTTTTCGAAGGGTGGTGAATCTCTGAAATTCTTTATTTCAGACGGCTGTTGAGACAGGGTTGCTAACCTCCTGTGCAGACTGCATTTGTGTTCCCTGTGCATTTTTACCTTGTAGCTTCTAGGTCTAAGCCCTCAGCTCTGCCTCCCCACACCAATTTCCCCCATTACCGGGTGCTGTAACTGACTGACTCCACCTTTCTCTGCACTTCTATCAGGTCCACATCTCCAGTAACGAGGCCCTAGTAATGGTCAATCATCTGCTTTGGGTTTTGGCACAAGACGTCTAAATTAGGCGCTCGAGTTCAAGCTTTGTTATAGTAAGTAGCCACTAGGAAAGAGGAGGTGACTTTTCAAGGACATAGTCATAGCCATACAGCATGGAAACAGATCCTTTAGTCCAAGCCGATCACGTTTCCAAATTAAACTAGGCCCACCTGCCTGTGCTTGACCAATATCCCTCCAAACCTTTCCTATTCATGAATTTATCCAAATGTCAAAGCCTCCCTGGGAAAAAATGCAATGTCCCCTCCGACCTATGGGAATTCCTAGTTCAAGACCCTCAAACTAGAGAGCAAATATGCATGAAGATTTCAGTCATTTTCAGCATGTTTGATAGACCCAAATGGAGGTCAAAAAGTGGAATAAGCATGCAAAAACCTGAGCGTCCCACTAATTGCTTTAGCCAACACCACATGGCCCAACCTGTGAAAGGTTCTGCCAATCTTGTATTGAAATTCTTAGTGATCTCAGGACCCAAGAACCCAAAGTGCAAGAAAATCATCTTTGATCCCAAAGGATTGTGTCCGAGAGAGGTTAATTTGAAAGTAGATTTATCACTGTTGCTTTAGCTGGAGGTTGTCTAATAGGTAACATTCTTAATTTTTCAGATGCTATAATATTTATTAAGTAATGAACTCTTGAGTTAACTGTTAGCGCTGGGTTAAATTATTTTAAATGCATTAAGGATTTCAGTTCATAGAAGACCTTGAACTGGATTGTTGAAAACTAATGTGTGGTTACTTATTCACTTAAGGAGGTGTGTTTAAGGTGACAATCCGAACATTGTTTTTATGATCAAGGCCAATATTAGTATTGACTAGTTTTTGCAATTTTCTGTTTCACAGGTGTCTGAAAAAAATCAGTAGAACAAACCTTTTAACCAGTTTCCTTTAAGATCACCTGCATTTAGTGAGTAAGTTTCAACATTTTCCTCTTTACAGACTAACTCTTGCACGTGAAATTAATTCAATGCATGTTAATTTGTTCATGTTGTACCTTTTTAACTGTTTTCTCAGATTGAATTTCAGGACAGTTTGTTACTTTGGAGCATGTGTGACACTTTCATATATTGATCTTATTGCACTAATTTCAGGTGCTCAGCATAATCCGTACCGAAGCCATGATCTTAAGCCATAACCAAATATTTATTTATGTAAGATGTGGCTCCATGTCGAAGTGAACTTTGGTTTTGCCTTCATTTGACAGTCTTCCTTTAGAAATGTGTCATTCTCAAGTGCAATGTTTTCTTCTGTTTGAAAACCTAAGTGTATGTTGCTTTGAGAGTTGCACCATTTGTACATAAATGTATGTTTCCTGGATTTCATACATGTGCAAACTATATTTCCATAGCAATAGATTGCCTGATCTGTTTGCGGGGAAATTGTTTTACTTGTAACGTAAGTAATATAGTTGAAGGGTGGATAATGGAAAACTTAGCCAGCCTTCAGTTTGTGTTGCCAGGTTTCTTCTTTATGGATGAATTGCCATTGAATTAGCACATGTAATTTGGCCCTTTCTTTTGTGATGAACATCATTATATACTATTTTTGTAAGTTTAAAATGATGGAGGTTTTGTACTTACAGGATTAATAAGTGTGACTAATTCACTTGCTTTTTTTTAAAATTTCGAAACAACGTTGCAGCTACCTGTCAGCCATCATCTAAGTGCATTCTCATAGCCATGTCTCTACCAATCAAAGGCCTCTTGCAGTCAATCAGCACTGTCTTCACTTGCAGCATAAGATGTTGTTCCCCTTTACATTGGTATTCCTGTAAATGTCTTGAATGTAACACAATGCTTCATCAAAATGTCTTTTTCAGCAATTCCATGTTTTTGATGTTTGTTAATAAACCTGGTTGAATCCTGGTTTGCATATAAAGTATATTCCATACATAAAGGCTAGACAGGTATATAGTAGCAATGCATTACCTGATCAAAATCTGTAAGATGTACCATGCTGAAACCAAGTATGTTTTCTTTGTGTCCTTTGCCTTTGGTGTAAGGGAGTAGGTTAATACCTCTTGCAGGCTTGCCACACTATTTGGAGCCATTTAGCCTCTCTGATAGACTTCACCTTCACCTATGGTTCCAAGCAGTTGTTCACATGTGATAGCAGATTTACCTGGTGAACTGTTTTGGGTGGGCCAAAGCAGATATGAGTAGCGGGGAGGCGATGGCCTAGTGGTATTATTGCTGAACTGTTAATCCAGAGACCCAGATAATGTTCTGGGGACCTGGGTTCAAATCCTGCTGCAGCAGATGGTGGAATTTGAGTTCAGTAAATATCTGGAATTAAGAATCTAATGGTGACCGTGAATCTGTTGCCGGTTGTCAGAGGAAAATCCCACCTGGTTCACTAATGTCCTTTTACGGAAGGAAACTGCCATCCCTACCTGGTCTGGCCTACATGTAACTCCAGACCCACAGCAATGTGGTTGACTCTTAACTGTCCTCTGGGCAATTAGGGATCAGCAATAAATGCTGCTTGGCCAGCGATGCCCTCATCCCATGAATGAATAAAGAGCTGTCAGGTCTCCTACACTTACTCAGTTTTGTCTGCCTTGGCATGCAAAGATTCATTCAGGGAGACTTGGCAGATGAGACCAAACAAAGGTTCGGTGGTTCAAAGGACCATGTTGTTTCGTCACCGTGTTGTGAAACTCTTGGATATCAACAAGACCCAAAAGTGCCTGGGGTGTCACTTCATCTGGATCTATCTCCAGCTGGTTAGACTCCTCTTGCCACTGGTGCTGGATAGATAGGAATGAGCGAGTGAGGCTGACAATGTGCAACTCTTCCTCTCTGTAATTCAATTCTTGCATAAGCTTTCTATATCTATCTCACAATTGTCATCAATAATCTCTGTTTCATACATCTGTTGCAATAGGCAAACAGCATTTGGCAATTCATTGTGAGCTGTGGCTGCAAAACTTGAGGCCACTTCAGGCCATAATCTTTCTTCACTGGAAGAAAGCCAAAGTGGAACTCTGCCATCCCTTGACTGATTGGAAAAACCCCTTTGCAGGACATATTACTCGCCTCCCTGCTTTGAGTTGGGGACTGAGGGGAGGTCTGCTTCACCTCCCTGACCAGCAGGTACAGTGGCAGAGATTCCATTAACACAGTTGTAAGTCGGTCTTACAGGCGGAAGTAAAGGTGCCATCAGTCATCACTAATGCACGAAACAAGTAAACTCTCTCGGATAATGCAATTACCAGGAGACCTAAGATTGAACACTGCTGTTGTTGGTAGAGAGCTGGAAGGGTGCAATGTCCAGATAGCCACCATCTAAGAAACTCTTCTACATAAAGCAGATCAGCTCGAGGAAATTAGTGCAGATTGCTCATTCTTTTAGCGGTTTCTGTAGAAATGAAGAATTGTCTGAAGCCAAAGTAGTCTTTGTTGACATAGCCCATCTCATTAGAAAGTTGATTTGCCTTTCTTCGAGTGTTAATTGGCTAATGCTGAAACTTGCCTCCATGGTAGCAGATGGGCAACTCGGTGTCCGCATCCCTATTTTGACCAATGCTGATGAAGTTGAGGGTAAAGTCAATAATGACCATTAATCTCTGTGCCAAAGTCAGACAAGTTTATCATTCCTGGTGCCTTTGAACATAGGGGTTGGTGCATATCACCACTTCTGGACAGATTAGTCGGACAAAATGGTTGACAGTCGGAGCAATAGTGATTGTCTTTCACTAAAGATGTATGCTGAACGTATTGTCACCAACACAGTTTAGCACCTCTAAAACTTCAAAATATCTTGGGTGCACTCCGGTACTGTGCATTGGCATTTAATTGACCATGTCGTCAACAGGCAGTAGTGAATGTAATGAAAGTTTCTGAGGTGAATGCTGTTCTGTCCAGCATCCTCTTTCAAAGCTAATATGAAGATATATGTTCTGTGAATGTCTGGAAGCGTCTCGATGTCTTGAAGTTCAAGTAGGCAGTTATGAAGCAATCTTGCTCACGAAAACTGGAGTGTCAACTATGTACATTAAAAAATGGACACTCCGTTCGTTGAGGATGACTGGGCGACCTTCAGCGATATTGTGTATTTCACTGCTGTAGAGTCCCTTGGCCTTATGTTTTGTAAGCATCAATGTTAATATGATCAAGTAAATGAGTAATCCATAAACTACTGCAGGGGAAAAAAGTTGCCGTGTTGAAAAGTTATCACTGTCCCTTCATAATGCCTACCAAATCATCTGCTGAACTGTCCGATGCAAGCTTGGAAAAATGAGAGACTTAACTGATTCAGAAAGCAGATAAACTTTGGTAATAAGTAGGCTACAAAGATTGAGATTTTAGGATGGCTTGAAATTTGGTTCATCACTAATCCTTGCTGTCAATGGGTAAACATTTCTCACCAAAACAGTCCAAATTCTAGAAAGCTGCAAAGGTTGTCACCAACTGCTGTCTTGCTGATCCATCCATGCTGTTGGAAACAAATGCAACTGTTCCTGTACATTGGAAAAACTTCTGCAGCTGACACAGCTGAGGTTAACAGGGCTGGAGGTCGATGCCCCTGTCCTAGAAGTTCACTGAGCATTTTCAGCCTTCGCAGGGGCATGAAACTAACTTGCAAGAATACAAAGATGTCTCAATAGCCTTTGTAAGTGGCAAGGAACTCTTCAATTTTAGAACAATCATAACAGAATCTTGCTCCTCTCCACTAGCAATATATTTGCCAAATCCTTCCAAACCGGTTAGTGTAACATGTTGACCAGGGTATGATGCCTGAGAGTTGGTGCACCTTCTTAAAATGTTGAGGAACCACTGATGTTATGTTTGCAGTTAGGCAGCTTCAGGAGAAAAGCTAAGAACAGAACATGGACCTCTATACTATCTTTGTTCTCCTGACCACGGCCTTTGACACAGTCAGCCATGAGCACTTTCAGAACATAATTCAGAAATTCCTTACAAATTATTCAATTGTTAATGTGCCCTGGATGATGTAGTCTTCTGACTCATTTACAGTCACTAATAGAGCTAAACAACAACTGACTAACCAACTTTAGCGTATTTTTCTCTGCTGTGCTGTCAGATGTTGGGATCACCATCATGTAAGGCATCAATCAGACCATGCGGGACTGAAAAGCTAGTTAATATGAGGGAAACCCAACCAATGACCAAGATTTCAGAGGACCAAGTTCACTATTTCCAGTTGGCCAGTATCTGTGCTCTAGCTAGTGGTTCAGAGATGGACTCGTTCTCTAATTCATGTGCTAATTTCATCCTTACAATCAACACCAACTGAAATAATGCTTCAGCATGAGAGATAATAGGAACTGCAGATGCTGGAGAATCTGAGATAACAAGGTGTAGAGCTGGATGAACACAGCACGCCAAGCAGCATCAGAGGAGCAGGAAGGCTGACGTTTCGAGCCTAGACCCTTCTTC
>NC_063341.1:32655310-32676249 GCF_021869965.1 Rhincodon typus | reverse complement strand
AATGCTTCAGTCTGTTCGGGACTCTGTGGCTGTGGTGGCTCTGCAGGGACAACTCCAAGCTCAAGTTTATAACCTTGAAAGAAGGTCATTGAAGCAGCTGAAGATGGTTGTATGCAGAACACTACCCTGAGGAACTTTGGGACTGAGATGATTGACCAAAGACAAGCACAACCATATTTTATGCTAGGTATGACTCCAAGTCTGCAGGATTCCTGACAGTTCCATTCTTACTGCATCTTTTAGTTTGTCAAATGCTGCCTCAATGTTTCCTGAATCCTGTAGTTCAGGAGAAGCCAGTTATAGTGGGGAAAGTGGAGAGCAGCTTGAGAATGTAAAACAGTGTGGAGCGAGACAGACCTGGGCAGTTACAGTAGTAGGAGAGGAGGGTCTGCAGCCCCAGAGCCCTCTGCTAGCGCAAGTAGAGGATCTGATTGGCCTTTTGTGAAGCATGCAATCTTAAGTGGCAGCGGTGTTTCTTTGCTCATATTACAGGGCCTAACTGATGTGCAGGACTCTATTTACATCAACACCATCCCACAAGCAGGACTGTGGTCTCTTTGGGTAGCAGGGAAAGAGGGAGGGGTGCTGGCATTTGTCAACAGCATGTTAGTCACTAGCTGTGCAGCGAACCCAGCTTTCCAATTGACTCTGTTACCCTTGCTCCACAAGAGCTATGTAGTAATTGGTGTACATTGGCCACATAATGTTAAAGGAATCCATATATAGTTATTTCTCATTCCCTCAGAACGTAATTTGGGTCCAGGGACATCAGGATCCTCATAGACTTAAAAATTACACTGTTGTTGTGGCCTGAGAACTCCAATGCTGTGAGTCTGACATCACCGCCCTAAGTAAGATATGGCAACCAGAAGGTTAACTCAATGAACAAGCTTGGCTCAAAGGAAAACCAACTGATTCTCCATGGTGATTTCATCATCAGAAATAAGATGGAGCAAACATCTGGAAGGGAGGGGTTGGGGCATGGTGAAAGCAAACAACAATGAAGTCTTCCTGAGGAAATGCCTGGAACGTGATTTGGTCTTAATGGGAACTTTATTTCAACAGAAACACTTAAGAATACCTTTCAGCCTTTCTTGATGTCACATGAATTAAACTGGATGAAGAATGTCCTCTCTACTGGGTGCTGAGTTGGACCATCCATTTGGGATTTCTGGCTGAAACTGGATGTAACTGTTGCCATCTTATCCTTTTGCACTTGCGTGCTTGGCTGTTCCCTCATTGAGGATGGGGCTATTTGTGGAACCATTTTCTCCCGTTAGTTGTTTAATTGTTCACCAGTTGCAACTCAATTGATCTGATAGACAGGGTTAAGCAATCCCACAATTATTGAATGCCGCTGTTCGTAGCTTCGCCAGTTGACATCAATTTTTAGGCAGTTCTGGTGTTACTCCTGGCGTGACCTCCTGTACTCCTCATTGAGTCCTGGGCTTGATGGTAATGGTGGATTTGGGGAATGTCGAGCCATGAGTTTACATTGTGGTTTAATACAATCCTACTGCTGACAACAAACAGCATTTCATAAGGGAACAGTTTTGAATTGTTAGATGTGTTCAAAGTTGCAGAACGATTGCAATGCCACACAACAAGGTTTAGTGTCCTCAGCGTGGACTTTGGCAGAAGTGACGATTGCATAGCCGTATATGATGTTGTCACGGCCTGATGCACCTGCTACTAGTGAATTAGTGCGGATGAGCTCACATTTTTTTTTTGTCTCTCTGGTTCACACAACACCTATTGCAGGCCCAGTCTAGCAGCCACGTCCTTTAGGGTTTGGCCAGCTATATGAGGTTTCAGCAAGGGGTTTCCTTGCCAATTTAGAGTCATAGAGATATGCAGCACTGAAACAGATCCTTCGGTCCAACTTCCATGCTGACTGGATATCCTAAATAAGCTTAGTCGCATTTGGCACATATCCTTCTAAACCCTCCCTATTCATATATCCATCTAGATGCTTTTTAAATGTTGTAATTGTACCAGCCTCCTTCATTTCCTCTGGCAGCTCATTCCATACACATACCACCCTCTGCATTAAAAAAAATGTTGCCTCTTAGGCCCCGTTTTAAATCTTTCCCCTCTCGCCTTCAACCTCTGCCCTCTAGTTTTGGACTCCCTCACCCCATTGACCTGAATTTCCTGGGGCACAGTGTCAATGTTGAGGATTCCCAAGGCAATTCCCTCCTGACAACTGCTGTGCTGCCGTTTCTGGGTCTTTCCTGCTGGTGGAACATGCCTAAGGGTGCCGGTGATGTTTTTGGAATGTTGCCCTGTCAAGTTTGCTTCAGTGAATAGGTTTACCATGCTGTTGCTTGACTTATCTGTGGAGCAGCTCTGTCTTGAAATGGATCCCCTAATGTTAACAGTGAGGGCTCAACAGTGTTGTTTCCAGTGCTTAGTTCAATGCAGAGTGGCCTGCCCATTTTTATTCCTCTTTAAGCATAGTGGTTTTAATGCAATTGAATGGCTTGCTAGACAATTTCGGAAGGTATTTTTTATTTTTTGAATGCTTATGGGTCTGGAGTCACACGTAGGGCAGACCAGCTGTAAGAATTGCAGACATTAATGAACTAGATGGGCTTTTTAATGACCATCAACAATGGTTGTCATTGGTTTTTAGCTTCAGAATTCTTAAGTACTATTTATTTGAATTCTAGTCTACATTGAGCTGTGATAGAATTCAAATCTATGCCGCTAGAGCATTAGCCTGGCTATCTGGATTGCTAGTCTTGTGACATTGCCACTGTTCCAAAAGTACAATAAAAGTTGATGCAATGCACTGGACTATTTCATTGAAACATAGAAAATAGAAGCAGGAATAGGTCATTTGGCCCTTCAAGCCTGTATCACCATTCAATGTGATCATGGTTGATCATGCAATCTGTGTTCCATTCCTGCCCTCTTCCCATGCCGCTTGATCCCTTTAGCTGCAAGGATCAAGTCCAGCTCCCTCTTCAATAAATCTAATGAACTGGTCCCAACAGCTTCCTGTGGTAGCGAATTCCAAAGGTTCACAACTGAGTGAAGAAATTCTTCCTCATCTCAGTCCTGAATGGCATACCTCTTATTCTTATACTGTGGCCCTTAGTTTTGGACTTCCCCAACATCAAGAACATTCTTCCCACATCGACCCTGTCCAGTCCCATCAGGACTTCATATGTTTCTGAGATTCCACATTCCCCCCTCACTGTTTGTAATTCCAGTGAATACAAACCCAGTTGATCCAGTCTTTCCTCATATGTCAGTCCTGCTATTCTGGGAATCTGTCTGGTATACCTTTGCTAGACTCCCTCAATAGCAAGAATGTCCTTCCTCTGACTAGGAGATCAAAACTGCACACAGTACTCAAGGTGTGGCCTCACCAAGGCCCTGTATAACTGCAGCAAGACATCCTTACTCCGATATTCAAATCCTTTCGCTGTGAAGACCAGCATGCCATTAGCTTTCCTCACTTGCTGCATGGGCATGCCAGCCTTCAGTGACTGTTCCACCATGACACCCAGGTCTCCTTGCACCTCACCTTTTCTGAAACTGCCACCATTCAGAATCTGCCTTCCTGTTTTTGCAACCAAAGTGGATAACCTCACATTTATCTACATTATATTGCATTTGCCAATTATTTGCCCACTCAGCCAGCTTGACCAAGTCACCCTATAGCCTCTTAGCATCCTCCTCACAGTACGCGTTGCCACCCAGCTTAGTGTCATCTGCAAATTTGGAGATTGTGCGTTCAATTCCTTTGTCCAAATCGTTAATGTGAACAGCCAGGGTCCCTGCAGTACCCCTCTTGTTACAGCCTGCTGCTCTGAAAAGGATGTTGTATATTTGGTGCAGACACGATGGGTCGAACGGCCTTCTTTCTGTACATTAAAATTCTATGATTCAATGAATATTGAATGGCAGAGCAGGCTGAAGGGGACAAATGGACTATTTCTGCTCCTAATTCTTCTGTGTTTGTACGTTCACCTTGTATAAGGTATGGACTCCATGAGTGTGACTGTGTCATGCAAGTGCTTGACTGGTCTGTGTGCCAATTCCCCCAATTTTAGTACAATCCCCAAGATCTTAGTAAGGTGGTTGTGGGGTGGGTGGGTGGAGGTGTGGGGAGGAAGCTTTGCAGTGTTGACAGGATTGATTTTTTCCATCATCAGTCTTGGTGTCTAGGTCCATGTCATTTGATATGTTCCATTTCATTTCTTCCCTTAAACTTTGCAAGCTTTAGTATGTCATTCGGCCATTTCAGAGGACAGTTAATTTCTACCACATTACTGTAGGTTTGGAGTCACATGTAGACCAGACTGGGTAAGGAAGGCAGATTTACTTCCTAAAAGAGCATTAGTGAACTAGATGGGTTATTACAAAAGTCAAGAGGGCTTTGTGGCCACCAGATTGCTGCTTATTAATTGCATTCAGTTATTATTCAACTGATTTCACTACTGGCCATGGTGGGATTGAAAGCTGAGTAAATACTGGGGCTAGTTAAATTACCATTACCATTGCCTCACCATGCTGATTTCCCCCATTCTCTCTCCTCCTCTCTTCCCCACCACCTCCCCCACCCCCCCCACCCATCCCCCAGTTACAGATGGCCACTAAATGCTGGCCTAGCCATCAATACCGAGATCCCATGAAAGTACAAAGTAAACTTTAACCCCACTCCCAAACCCATGCCACTGGCCAGACCACCAGAAAACTTGATGGCCCTCCAGGGTCTGAGGCCAGTGACAGGGCTCTACTGAGTGAAGACCAGTCTGGCTGAGAATCCAGATGTTGTCAGGACCTCCTTCCATTCTTGGAAAGGAAGATGCCCTCTTCCTTCAGTCTCTTGCTGTTCACTGTTCAGTCTTCCAGCAAGGCCTTCCACTGCCTTTTGGTCACATGCAACCAGTCCACATCAGCCTCAGCCAGCCTGTCATTCACAGCTCTGCCTCAAAGTTCTGCGTGATGACCTTCGACACTTTTTCCCCAGCTTTCCGCTTCCAACCAAAGGATGTCATTCTGTTGTTTCCTCCTGGGTCCCTCCCTTGACAGCATTGTACGTCACCCCCATGTCTGCAGTGGTTCAAGAAGTCAGCTCACTGTAATCTTCTCCAGGGCAATTAGGGATGATCAGAAGTTGCTGTTTAAAAGCTGAGAGTCTGGCAACCAGAAGTGCAGTGAACAATGAGTGTCATTCATGTGCTGCGGACTGCAATATCTACAATTTTGTATTTCTGCAAAATGCTGTCTTTAACTTCGTTACTGGAGCTTAAGCAAGAGCTGGTATCTCTGCATTACATCTGTCAAACTGAGCACATTACAGGAGATGATCATTTCTCCGTTTGAGTGCCAGCAAAAGGAGAATGGATGACTATCAGACTGTTGAGGAGAACTGGGCATTGGTGGCGGAGATCCACAAATGTGTCTTGTTGTCTAACTTTGAGTGCTGGGCTAGGATAATAGTTTCTCATGGCAAGCGCCAAGTCGAAAGCAAGGTATGGCTCAGTTGTAGCTTAGTGATGTTGCGGGGTGGGTGGGTAAGGGTGTAGTTGAGGGAGGTTGTGAACAGGCAAAACAATGAGTAAATAGAAATGATAGGGGACTTCAAACATTCATTTATTTTTCTGGCTGTGAAAGTGAATCCAGGATAGCATATTCCTTTCCAGATGCCAGTGTTACAGATGTCATTAAGCAGCTGCAGTGTACTGTGAGATGGAGGATAAACAAGCAGAGAAAGAGGCTTTGCAGGCAAACTTTAGCATGTTAGAAATGGGATTAATAAATGGGACTGAGGGGATTGCAATCTCTATTGCTGTTTGCAACGTACAAGTGAGTACGCAAAAGGAAGAGTGTAGATGAATGGATTGATAGAAACATGGTGAGGGAGGAGAGCTTTAGATTCCTGGGACTTTGAAACCAGCTGTTGTGGAGGTGGAACCTATTAGGACCAGCAGGGTTGAACCTCTTCAGACCCAGAATAAATGTACTTGTAGTTTGTTTGTTCGTAGTGTTAAAGACGGTTCAAGCTAGCTTAACTGAGGAAGGGTCACTGGACCTGAAACGTTAACTCTGTTTTCTCCTTCACAGATGCTGCCAGACCTGCTGAGCTTTTCCAGCAACTTTGTTTTTGTTCCTGATTTACAGCAACCGCAGGTCTTCTGGTTTTTATTTAGCTTAAGAGGGAGATGGGAAACCGGATATAGAATTTGAACAATAGGTGGACAAAGAATTGGGATAGACAGTAGCAGTGTAAGAAATAGTAAGATGTTAGGTGAGATCAGAATAAGAGAATAAGAAAAGACCTAAATTAGGTTTGCAGCGCATAAATGTTAATGCTCAGTGTGATAAATGAAGTTGATGAGCTACAGTTGCAAATAATCATGTGGCATCATCCCTTCCCCTGACAACTCTAAGTATAAACCAGTCTCTTCCCAATCTGTGCTATATTTGACTGGAATGAATTTCCAACCACATGTACAGCATCACTAATGCTGCCTGTTTACACCTCCCTGACGTTGCCTGACCGTCTTCTGTTCCTGAATGATTGATTTGTGTGTAGCATTCTGACGGAGATTTGACCATGTGACCTCCTGATCACAAGCCATCTGCAAATGTTGCAACAATTATTTTCAAGGTTTAAACCACAGCATTTGAGTTCATAACTTTGTCGCTTTGGGCTAGCAACTGTTGTGCAACAGGAAGTCACTCATGTACAAGTAAAAGAGGGCCGGCAGTGGAGCAGGAGGGGAAAATTGCGGACTCCACCCCAATTTCGCAGGCCACTTGATTTGAAAGATACTGCTGTTCTTGGTTCTTCAGTTCCCTTGTAACTGCATTCCACGTAGTCATAGCTTAGAGGCAATGGTCAGATGATATCAGAGTGAATGTGCACTGTGACAAAAGAAATTTAAATGAGATTTAAAATAAAAATGATTTCCCTGGCTGCTGAAAAGAGGAACACCTAATTTTAGCAGACTCCTGGCCATTCTAGGAGGATTGAGAACCTTAGCTGAAGACTTGCAGCACATGTAAGCCTTCTGCACTTGAGAAATGCATTTTGATTATAAGCTTGGCGTCTTCCAGCAAATGCATGTAATTTCCCACTAACTTCCAATCATTTGGTGTTTTACCTACCTAAAACTTGACAATAGTATTATCACGCAAGCTGACTGGAAGATCACAAATGTGGCCAGCGTGTGAAATGTCAGTCACCTGCAGCTCTGTACCATCTCTAACCTGTTCAAGCTCTGGCTACAAAGGAACAGCTCATTTTATTCCATGATCCTGTTAAATTTAGCATCTACCCAGTTGCCAAATGCTATGCAGAAATTCTCTAACATGGCATATGGTTTAATGGGTCAGTAGATACTGTAATTTGTTTGTCGTATAATTTGCTAACAGTTCCTCAGGCACCATATTCATGAAGATAATGTCCTTTGATCAAAGATACTCCCCTCTATTCAGCAAGTGTAATGGCTTACCTGTGGATGAAATTGTTGCATATTACCCGGTGTAAGGTTTGTCAGTGTTTTCATTGTATGCTTACATTAACTGTAATATAAACATAATACTGTAATATAATAGATGAGCTCAAACATGATTCATCACCACAGCAGTCTCTTCCCTTTAATATGGAAGCTTTACTCCTTTCGTATAACTTTATATTCTTCTAGATATTTAAGTTAGTTTTGTTATAAAGCATTTAATGATTCACTCGTTTCCAATTGGGGAAAGTATAATTTACAAAAGAATTGCCAACTAAGCAAAACTGTACCTTTGAATCTATTTGGCAGTTCTTACCTTGAACCCGAAAACAGTCAAGTGACAATATTCTCTGACATTAGTTATTCAAATGGAAAATGCTACTACAGTCACCTATGTAGGATTAAAATTTGCAAACATTAACTTTGTCAATAAGGAAACAATGTAGTGCAGCTGTACTGATGAGTGGTCATGTACTGTGTGACTGTTTACCACAAATCAAACTCCTGGACACTGTGAAGGATACTTTAGAAGTAAGTAAACTTTGTAATTATAAAAAATCACAAATACACACTGAACAATGGCAGAAAAATATCACACTTTGTCCCCATGATTTTTCCAGAAATTCTGTGTGCATTACACAACAAAGACTAGAACCTCAAAGCCACATTCCTGCCTACTCATAACTCTTCACCCCAAACCTTAACAACAATCAATCCATCTCTGCCTTAAAAAAAGTTAAGAGCTTTGTTTCCACCACCTTTTGAGAGAGAGTTCTAAAGACACTTGCCCGTCAGAGAAAAATGTTTGGCCTCCTATCTGTTCTAATTGTCAACCCTTTATTTTTAAACAGTGACCCCTTCCCCAAGCTGTAGATTCTTGCACAAGAGGAAGCATCCTGTCCTAGTCCGATCTGTCTAGATCATTGGGATCTTGTATCTTTCAGTTAAGTCCCTCTTATTCTTCTAAACTCCAGCAGATACAAGCCTAACCAGTCCAACCTTTCCTTGTATGACAACCTGCCCGTTCTAGATATTAGTCTGATAGACCTTTTCTGAACTGCTTTCAACTCCTTTACAGCCATCGTTAAATGAGGTGAGAAGAGTGAACACTATCCTAAATGTTGTCTCTCCAATGCACTGTATAACTGAAGCATAAATCCTTGTTAAATTCCCTTAATAATGATAGCTTTCTGTTAGTCCTAATTACTTGCTGTACCTGCATACTAGCCTTTTTTGATTCATTCCCTGCATTTTCTCCCCATTGAGCTGATGTACTTTTTGTTTCTTCCTGCCAAATTTACTTATTTAGAATTGTCAGATCATAGAGTACAGAAGAAGCCTTCCACTCTTCGTGTTTGTTTTGCCAAAACTATGCTAAATTGACACTAATCCCACTTTCCAGCACTAAACCCATAGTCTTGAATGTAATGACATTTCATGTTCTCATCCAATTATCTTTTAAAGGTTGTAAGGCTACCTGATTCCACTACCCTCTCAATTAGCAGTGCATTCAACTCTGAGGGAAAACAATTTTCTCAAATCCCTCTAAACCTTCTGCCTTGTTACTGACCCTTCAACTAACAGATGATCTGCTTTCTATCCACCTTGTCCATGCCTGTTAATTTTTTACACCCTGTTCAGGTCCCCTCTAAACCTCCTTGCTCTAAAAAAAATAATCCAAGGATATCTAGCCTCTCTGTAGCTAAAGCACTCCATCACAAGCAACATCCTGGTTAATCTCCTCTGCACCCTCTCCAATGTAATCACATATTACTTATAATGCAATGACCAGAACTGTGCACACTAGTCCATCTGTGGACTAACCAAAGTTCCGTATGGTTCCAACATGATCTCCCTGTTCTTTCAATCTATGCCACGACTGATAAAGGCAAGTGTCCAGCATGAGGCTTTAACTACTGCCCTACCCCATCAGGGATTTGTGGATCAACACCCAAAGATCCCTCGGTTTCTCTAGGCTTCCTAGTGTCCTGCCGTTCATTGAGTATACCCTTGTCCTGTTCCTCCTCCAAAAATGCATCACCTCCCACTCATCAGGATTCAATTCCATCTGCCATTGATCTTCCATTTCACCAATCTGTTTATATCCTCCTGTAACCTAAGACCTTCCTCACTACCAACCACCCAGCCAATCTTCATGTCGTCCACAAACTTAATAGTCCTTCCATCTGGCCCCCACACACTTTCTTTCATATTGTTTATTTATATCACGAATAATAAGGGACCAAAATTGATCCCTGTGGTATGCCACTGGACATCGGCCATCACACTCTCAAACAGCCTTCTATCACCATCCTCTTTTGCCGTAAGCTAACTTTGGGTCCACGTTGCCAAGTTACCCTGGATCCCGTGTGTTTTTTTACCATCTTTATCGGTGTCCCATTTGTGACCTTGTCAAAGGCTCTCCTGAAATCCATATAAACTACAACAACACTTTCATTGAAATACTCAATCACCTCCACTCAAAATTCCACCAGATTTGTTTGACCTCTATATTACAAAGCTATGGTGACTATCACAGATCAAACCTTGCCTTACAAATGGAGATTAATTTTCTCCTTCAGAATTTTCTCCAGTAGTTTCCGTATGACTGACGAGGGACTCATTGGCCTATAATACTCCTGTTTATCTCAACCATCCTTTCTTGGAAAGCGGAACTAGATTAGCTGTCCTCCAGTTCTGTGGCACCTTCCTTTGGCCAGACAGGAATTAAAACTTCAGGTCAGGGCCCCTGTAATTTCCTCCCTAGTCTCCCACAGCGGCTGGGGATACTAGCCGGGGACTCATCTGGACCTAGAGATTTGTCCACATTTTAGCTCTCCAAAACCTCCAATGTCTTTTTACTCCCTATATCACTGCTCAAGACCCCTTTAGTCCATCTCCCTGAACTCTGTACCTACACCGTCCTCTTGAGTGAAGACATGTGAAATACTGATTTAACACTTTTGGAACTCCACCAGTATCCTCCAGCTCCACACAGATTTTCCCCCTTGGACTGTAATGGGCCCTACTCTCTTCCAGATTATTCTCTTCTACTTGATATATTTGGAGAATATCTTGGGACTCTCTCTGTCTCTCTCTCTATTCTTGCCTGCCAGTGTTTTTTCATGCTCCCTGTTTGCTCTCCTAACTGCATTAAATTCCCTCCTGCCCATTTTAAACTCCTGTGAGGCCCCTGTTGGTTTGTTCTCTTCATACCTGTTTTATGCCTTTTTTTTTTCCTTTATATCCAGTTCTAAATATTTCTAGACATCCAAGGCTGTCTGCTTTTTGCTGTTACATTTCACCCTAAAGGAAACATGTTGGACTTGTTTTCTCCCCAGTTCTTTTTTGAACACCTTCCATTCTTCTGTATATTTATCCTCAAGTAGCAGTTCGTGGTCTACTTTGGCCAGATCCTGCCTTCATTTAACCAAATATACCTCCCCACCTCTCTTTCTCCCCCCCCCCCCATAAAAAAGCCAAACCACTTTTTTAAAGACCCCGTTTTTTCTTTCCTGTAACAAAAATGCATGATGTTGTGGTCGCTAACGCTAAATATTCTCCCCACTGCCACCTTGAACACCTATTCGGCTTTGTTCCCCAGAAATAAATTTTAGCACTGCATTGTCCCTTGTAGGGCTATGTACAAAAAGCTATCCTGATACATTTTAAGAAATTATCTTCCCAACCCCCTCCCCCAAACCCTTGTACACTATGAATGTCCCGATTTAATGTTGGGGAAGTGAAATCCTCCCTATAATTATCCTATTTATTATTTATCCTATTATTATTTTTATTCACTTGAATGAATTGTCTGCACATCTCCTTGATTGCCTTTTTACTAGCCTTCCATCCATTGACTTTATCTATACTTCTCACTGCCTCTGGAAAGCAGCCAATATAATCAAAGACCCCTCCCACTCCGATTTATACTCCTCTTCTGTCAAGTAGAAGATACAAAAGTTTGAAAATATGTACCAACAGAGGTTGGTATCAGATTTATGAACGGACCTCGTGTATTAGAGTTGATCTTTCTCTGTACCTTCTCTAACTGTAACACTAAATTCTGCATTCTGTTCTATTACCCTGATGTGCTTGTGTAAGGTATGATTTGCCTGGAGAGCATACAAAACTATCTCAGTACATGTGACAGCAATCGATCAAATCAAATGACTGTTTATTTGTTTGGAATCTGAAGTACGTTCCTGTCAGTGTGACTGCCCTTTTTTGTTCCTTCACTCTACCCGCAAAGTCTCATTTGACCCTTCCAAGATATCATCCCACCTTACATTGGGTAAATCTAGCATGCTGTACATTATACTCCACTTGTCGTACCTTTGATCGCTCACCTTTAGCCTGGTGGCATTATTGTGAGACTTAATCCAGAAACTCTGCTAATGTTCTAGGCACCCGAGTGTGAATCTCGCACATCAGATGATGGAATTCGAATACCATCTTTTTTAAAAATCTGGAATTAAGAATCTACTGCTGACCACAAAACCATTGATGGTTGGAATATCCTTTGACTCACTAATGTCCTTGAGGGAAGGAAATTTGCCATACTCACCTGACCTGAAACATTAGCTTTGATTTCTCTCCACAGCTACTGCCAGACCTGCTGAGCTTTTTCAGCAATTTTTGTTTTTGATTTCCAGCATCTGCAGTTCTTTTGGCTTTTACTCTTTCTCTCCTATGTATCATCAATAAAGTGATGGAAGGGGTCATTGCTATCGCTATCTAGTGGTACTTGCTCATTAATAACTTCTCACTGATGATCACATTGGGTTCTGCCAGAGCCACTCAGCACCTAACATCATTACAGCCTTTTCCAGAATTGGACGAGGGCTGTACTCCAGAGACAAAAATGCTTTTAGCACTAAGGCAGCATTTGACTGTGTGGTTTGAAGGAGGTCTAGCAAAGCTGGATCCAGTGCCAGTTAGGTGCAAAACCATTCCACTGATTGAAGTCAAATCTTTAGTTGTGGTTGTTGGACATCAGTCAGTTCTACCCAAGGATCTTCTCTCTATCATAAGTTCAGAAGTGGGGATCTTTTTTTGAAGTTTGAACAAAGAAGCAGTCTTTGACCGTATAGACCAAGACCTGGAAAACAGAAAATTTTAATTGTGACTTATGCACCTGGCAATAACCACCTGTAATGAGAATTTCTCTTAAATCTTTGGCATTCACCATTACCATCACTGACTCCCTCTATAATAACATCCTGCAAGTTACTGCTGACCAGAAAACTGAAATTGGACAAGCCACGTATACACTGTGACTGCACGAGACAGTCAGAGGCTGGGGATTCTGTAGTGACTAACTTGTCACCGGTCTCGCCAAGACTTGTCCACCATCTACAACATGTAAGTCAGGGATGCTCTCTCCTTGATTGGATGAGTGCAGTTCCAACAATGCTAGATTGACACCATTCAAGACAAAACAATCCACTTGATTGGTAGCCATTGACCATCTTAAATAATCATACCCTCCACCTCGGATGCAAAGTACCACTGCAGCAACTCCTCAAAGTTCCTTTGATAACACCTTCCAGACCACCAACAACCACCTAAAAGAAGGGCAGGAGTTGCATTGGAACATCACCATTGCAATTTTGCATCTCAGCCATCATCCTGCTTTGAAATGTTATTGCTGTTCTTTCACTGTCGATAGGTCAAAATCGTGGAATACACTCTCCTACTGTGGATGTCTCCACACCCCAATGACAGCAGCTTATCAGAAAGGTAGCTCGGCACGACCCCCTCAGGGAAATATGGTTGGGCAAAGAGTGCTGATCCAGCCAAGAATGCCTGTATCCTGTGAACAAAGAGTTAAAAAAGTCCAAGTAATGAATGGGATTTGAGCATGCTGTACCTCAAATCCTTTTCCTTTTAATGTGTGTTAAAATCTTATAATATTTTCCGACTTTATAGCTGCTCTGAACAGTTGTTTAGATGGTAAATAATTTACTCTTAAGAGTTTGAAATATTGCAGTCTGAATTAAATAGGATTTGCAAGGTAATGTTTGTCCTTTTTTCTTCATGTGTAAGTAATTTTTATACAATACAACAAAATGTGATTACAGGTTAAAATTAAATGTTAATAGTAATAAACAATTTAAATATTAAACTTCATACACGAACAGTTAAAATTACAATCTAAATGTAATGAATAGTACATGATCACAGCAGTTCAACTATATTGCACCTCCAGGTGGTGCTATGTGCACAAAGTTCTGAAACATACAGGGCACATAAATTAATGAAGACATTTTGGAGCTATATTCCTTCAAAGTAAAATGTTGAGTACTTTTTAAGAAGAATACAGTGTGCAACTCTGCTTGAATTCTTATTGCTCCTTTCCTACAATGAGCAAATGCAAAGCACGTATAACTCAATATCTTCCTAATTGTGCATGGTTTTGATCCACATCAATCATGATCTAATTTAATGGAGCAGGTTGAACCACTTGTCTCTGTTCCTCTTTGTCAAGCTTCATTGCCCTTCTCAAAATAAATTTTCAGCAATTAACTAACCAATGGAAAGGCTTTTATTCCTGCTTCTCTTGTCGAAGAGCCCCTCTTGCCTTGATAATGTGCCAGCTGCATTTCTCTACCTCAGTCCTATTTCCCATCTACTCCTTCACTCCTGACCAACACCTTGACCTACTCCAACCATTCTTCTCCCCAGCATTGATTCCATTTCGTATACTCGCCTTGCTTTCACTGTCAAAATTTAAAGTAGGTATCTCATCCCCATGCACACAACTCAGGACATTGAGTATTGATTTTATATCAGTGGGACAGCTTCAGATGTTTAGTCAATCAAAGAGCCTTGAAAGAGAACTGTAGATTATTGTTGGTAATTGGTTACCTCCATTAGAGCTGGCTGCTTTTTCATTATTTTACTTCAAATTTCCAGCTTACTGTATTGTTCCATTTTATGTATTTAGTTTTAGGTACACTTATTTTAAAGTCAAGAATGCAGTTTTGTCAAATTAAAGGATGTTGCATTTCTAAGCCAGCCAACCAACCAAACAAAACAGACAAAATGGTTCATTTTTACTGGCATGGTACATTCAGGAACTTGTGGTGCTAACTTGATGGGTTGTCTTGTTTTTAATTTTTTTTTTATGGGACATTTTGTTTCAAAGGCATCCGAAGACCCAACAGAAACCAAGTGATCAATTTATCATAACATAAAACATAGAAGTTATCACTCAACTACAATATAATTAATTAACTGAAATCTTTTTTATTTTGTAGTTCAAGACTCAAATTTGAAATTTACTTGTCTTTGTAGTCTTTTTGTTGTATAGTAGCTGAACATCCAATTTCTAGTGTTTCAATGCATGAGAGACAGTGTGCAGTTTATCAAGGGCATAAGATCCTCACCCTGTTGTGGATGTATAATATCGTGATTTCACCACAGCGCTCCATTTTAGATGACAAGAATTGGGTTTGTGTCCTGATTACGTTCTTTTATGCTTATAAGAGAGCTGCATCATGAGATTTGCCGTTCACAAAACAAACTATAAATCTGAATACCTGGAGCATACACGAGTAATCAAGTAGATATTTTACAAATAACTCAGCAGAGTGAATAACAAGAAAACAAAAATGTAAAATAAAACTATTTTCAGTATTTCATTTAAATTTTACTTTCAAAAAGGTTCAACTGTTTGGAAGACCATAAACAAAATTTAGGGCACAGAAGGGAAGAATTCAGAAACATCATACTGCTTAAGTCCTGCAAATCCATCAGAGAAGAAAAGTGAAAACCTTTTTATTGTTATTGAAACTCCATGTCTAACCTTAATTAGACAAAAAAATTTGCCTCCCTCCTGTCTGTCTTTCTGATCAATTATCTGATAGAAGATATGTCAGCACCAACTCAGTGCCATCATCATCAACACAGTAAAATAATAAAATTAACAAAATTTCAATGAAAAAGCAGAGAAACCATGTAAGGCAAGGGTTTGAGGGTTGAAGTCAGTGGGTAAAGCAGCCGGGTTACTGGCCTGCTGTGCTCCTCCAGTTCCACACTGTTATCTCTGACTCCAGCATTGGCAGTTCTTGCTATTTCTGAGGTAAGGAATGGGAATGGGTTCACAATTTGAAGGTGTTGAACTCAATATTTTTTAAGTCCAGAAGGCTGTAAAGTGCCTTGTCTGAAGATGAGATTTTGTTCCTCCAGTTCGCGCATGCAAGCAGGATTCTGTGTTAAAATGACCTGCTGCGGGAAGGTCAGGGTCATGCTTACGCACGGACTGGAGTATTCTGCAAAGTGGTCATCCAGTCTGCGTTCAGTTTCTCTAATGTAGAGTAGGCCATTTTGGGTGCAGCAAATGCAGCACCCAAGATTGGAGGAGGTACAGGTGAAATGCTGCTTCACCTAGAAACACTATTTTGGCCCTTGGATGGAGAGCAGGAAGGAGGTGATGGGGCAAGTGTTGCACCTTCAATCCCTCAGCAGTCCTTGCCTCTCCAAATGTGTGTAAATCTTCTTTCTCAGAATTCCCTCCAGCACCTTACCCACCACTGATGTCAATAACATACTTTCCTGATTTATAATTTTAAAAATAGCAATAAAACTGTATTACATCTTTGTGGGAAATTATTGCTACTACAGGCATGTATTTATTTCTGTTAAAATTTTTAAGTGGAAGAATATTATCTCTTTTTGGATGCAACACCAATTGTTTGCGTTTAGGTTGCTTTGAATGCACCAAAATATCCCAAGACACTTCAAAGGATCAATATCAGATGAAGTTTAGTATTTAATTTTGATACTGATGGCTAAAAATCTTAGTTGAAGAGAGATGTTTTAAAGAATGTTAAAAGAGGAGTGAGTTATGGAGAGGTTTAGGAAGGGTATTCCAGAGCTTGAAGCCAAGTTGCTGACACTGGCTACTAGTGGCTTTATGAATAAAATTCAGACATGTAGGAGGCCAGAATTGAGTGTATTATTAAGAACTTGAATGTATCTGAAGTATGTCTTAGAGATTATGTTGTTTTTGTAATATCACCAGCCATTTTGTTTTCTCACAAACTCATGCAGGCGCATGAGTACCTACACATATGCATGCACGCTACTTCTTGGAAAACAAAGCCAGTGAGATCCATACGGTGGTACAGGTCATTGTTCACTCTGAAGATAACATCATTGACCAATTTTTCACTGCTTCGCAACTTTTGTTACAGTGACTTAAGGATCTGATATTTTTACAACCTCGAATTTGGAAATCCAACCCCAATTTCTGTCTATTTAAGCAGTACTACATTTATTGTGGACTCATTACTTTTTCAGCTGTGAGTGGAACCCTATAAATTCATGGAATTCCCTTTACCCATTTACAGTGTAATAGATACAAAGCTATATAATTCAGCAACATAATATAATCCTAAGAATGGTCTGTGAAAGGGTTGGTTGATTTCTAAGAAAAGATGAATGATTTTAGTGATTAGCATGTTTAACATAATGCTAGTGCTGTGCTTGCTGCAAAAACTTTCCAGCCTTAAGGTATAATCCAAAATATGTAAACTATTTATTGCAACTCTCGCTTACGTTTGGGGTGAATCTTTAAAGCCTATACCTGTTGTTCTAAACATGCACATGTCTTCTCAACTCCCCTGTATAACAAGTATGTGCTTGGCTTTTCAACCCTCCCTCAATTAACACAAGCTAGCAGAGACAGGCAAGTCATTTGCCGTCAAATTAATATCCTTATTGCAAGAGTACTTAAAATACAGGATTTCTAGTTTTGCTTTCAAAAGGATCAAACTTTTCAGTCTCTGTGTAAATAGGCTTAGGAATCGCAGTACAAATCCTAGCAAGAGCCTGGCTTTTTGACTTATTTATAGCCATGGAATGTGCAAGTCTAATTGGGAATTGTTTATCTCCTTCATTGGAAAGGCAGACATACTTCAATCTTAGAGGAATAAACATTTTACTTCCTTGAAGTTTACCTGTTACAATTTCAACATTCATCATTGAAGAAGATGGCTTCTCAACTACAAACGTTGCTCAGTGTTTAATTCCCTATTTAGGTTTCACGTTTTGTAGTTTCATAGTTACATTGTATCCACTCTTTTCTCAAGTTTGTGCAATGGCCTGGATATTGGCATTAAACAGTATAGCGACGTTGGAGAATGTAGACTATTATCCTCATCTTTATAGAATATATGTGGATATATTATTTTAATTCAGCTGACATATTTTTGAAAACTTTTCAAATCTGGTGAACCTTCATCCATAGCACAAAGAGTAACTTTAAATAATAATTCTTTTGAAAAATACCTTTTTTTGAGGACAATTGGTAATGGTCATTAACTGCCATGGCTAGCAACATACACATGAACAAAATTTTAAAATTCTCCTGTTCTGTTGTCACACCTAACCAATTCCATCATTCCATCCACCACTTCCTATGGATTACCTCTTATTCTAGAGCCTTCTCCATCAATCCCATCCCATTATTCACAGAAATAAGTCTCTTCAGCCAGAGAAACTTTCTATGGCACTCCTGTTTGCGTTCGGTGCCAAACAATTGCCAATGTCAACAATTTAGTGCCATCAACTGCATGTGTCATTATCTCTAGTCCTCCATGAAACAATGTACCTTTTAAATGCATTAGACACTAGCCACTAACATAAAAATATAAGAAATAGGAGCAGAAGTAGGCCATTTGACCCCTCGAACCTGCTTCACCATTCAATAAGATTATGGCTGATCTTTTCGTGGACTCGGCTCCACTTACCACTCGCTCTCCATAACCCTTAATTCCTTTACTGTTCGAAAGTCAATCTATCTTTGCCTTAAAAATATTCAACAAGGTAGCCTCAACCACTTCACTGGGCAGGGATTTCCACAGATTCACAACCCTTTGTGAGAAGAAGTTCCTCCTCAACTCCGTCCTGAATCTGCCCCCTAGTTCTAGTTTCGCCCATCAGTGGAAACAACCTCCCTGCTTCTATATCCTCGATTCCCTTCGCAATTTTGTTTCTATAAGATCCCCTCTAATTCTTCTAAATTCTAATGTGTAGTCCGAGTTTACTTAATCTCTCTTCATAAGCCAACCCTCTCAACTCCATAATCAACCTAATGAACCTCCTCTACACCCCCTACAGTGCTAGTACACCCTTTTCTCAAGTAAGGAGACCAGAGCTGTACACAGTACTTCGTGTGGCCTCACCAGCATCCTATATAGCTGCAGCATAACCTCCCTGTTTTTAAACTCTATCCCTCTAGGAATGAAGGACAATATTTCATTTGCTGCCTTCATTACCTACTGCACTTGCAAGCTAACTTTGTAATTCGTGCACAAGGACACCCAGGTCCCACTGCTCAGCAGCACCTTGCCATTTTTCACCATTTTTAAATAGCAGTCTATTTTGCTGCTGTTCCCTATGTGTCCTTTCGCAGGACTACTCTAAACAGCTTTGTTAGATGGAAATTGAAATTGGTTGTAGATTTGTATTACCATCACGTTTTCATTTCTAGCAATTATTAACATTAGATAAAGTAAGTTTAAACCCTCCGTCCATGCATTTGTTTTCCAGTGACTTCATAGCTATCTTAGATGGTTATTTCCCAAGTTCTGATCGAGATACAATTGATAACCATACAATATGAAAGCCATGAATATATTGGCTGTATATGTTTATGCTGTGTTCTATTTTAGATGGCAACTTCATTATCAATGAGATGCTGCACTGTCTGAATTTCATAGCCTTTTAAGAGAACTTTTTTTCCATTTCAAGAGGTGGTGCACAATAGCACAACTTTGAAGAGCAGAGGTGTTCTTCCCATTGACCTGACCAATTTTTATTTTTAGCCAGTATCATTAAAGCAGATTGTCTTGTCATTATCATGTTGCTATTTTTGACACCTTGGCTTTTATAAAATCCCCGACAACATAACATTAAATACAGCTCGTACTGTAAAAGATCTGGGCATCCTTAAATTGTGCTATGGAAGTGTCTCTTTTTCTTGCTGTTCTTTACACTAAGTATTTACGTTTAGACAGTTCTGCAGAGTAGATTTATTCATTATTTCAATTGGGCCATGGAGAATTCAAGGTGTTTTTCACAATGTCATGCTGTGATTCTTCTTGGAGATTAAATTATAAAAGAAACAATAATAATCTTGACAATGAAAAATAATCTTCTCCCGTGATTGGTATGTATTGTCACATAAGAGGAGACATCAAAGTGCTAAAAATAAACAGTAATATGCATGATGAGATGCACAGTTGCTTTTACCCCCAACACTCTTCAGCACAGTGTTGAAGCAGGGTTGGTCCACATGTTCCTCAGGAAAGACAGGCAAAACTGCAAGCTATTTGCCTTGTACAAACTATTAAAAGTACTGGACAAAGGTTTAATCATATCAAAATTGTTAAATTGCTAAGTTATAAATCTAGTTGAGAAAACAAATAATTTTAATGGACATTTTTGAAACCTGATTGCAACTATACTTGTCAAAATAGAGCAAACCCACAACCTCCACCTATGATTGCATCTACTATTTCTCTCCAGGCAGTTGGCGTCACCTCCTTTGGTCAGGCATTCTGACTGCCATACCAAGCAGTCTCCTACTAGCCCTAATTTCCAGTAGTTTTATCTTAAAAATTAGGAGATCTTTGAAACTAATAATGGGAGAGAAGTGTGCTGAAAATTTAGACATTACTGCTATTCCTCTTCGTGCTATCAAATCTCCTCATCTTATTGCCAGCAATAATAATTACATTGCTGTTCAGCAGCATTTCAGCTTCACATCTACAGCCATGGCTTCCTGCCTCCTGACCATTTTCTCTGGAATCTCTCAAACGGCCTTGGTCATTGCAGTTACTCATTGATGTGTTGCCACTCAATGTCACCATTTGAAAGCTTTATGTCAGCTCCATCTATATGCTCCAGCTCAGCCCAACGTCACAACTGCCTCTCTCAGTCACTTCTGTATGTGGCGAGATGGCTTGTCTATCATCCATTGCTGGATCAGGAAGACCAAGGCATTATCTTGGATATGGACCACAAACTCTAACCTGGCCACAGTCTCAGACTGAACCATTTCACATCGTTGCTGTTCGATCTGACTACTGAGCTTTTGACCCATGCATCCCAGGCTGTCAATGTATACTTGTTTAGAAACATAGAAAATAGAAGCAGGAGTAGCCATTTGCCCTCTTGTGCCTGCTCTGCCATTTACTAGGATCATGGATGATCATCCAACTCAATATTCTGCTCCTGTATTTCACCATATTGTTTGTATGCTTCATATGGTATCACTCCTCTACAACCCTATCTCAGCCCAACTACTGTTGATATCATAAACCATGCCATTTTTACCTCTTTGCTGAAAACTCCAGTGCTGTTCTGGAGATAGTCGGAACTGCAGATGCTGGAGAATCTGAGATAACAAGGTGTAGAGCTGGATGAACACAGCAGGCCAAGCAGCATCAG